>NC_142814.1:42686815-42691815 GCF_049724085.1 Artemia sp. Qi Xiang Cuo | reverse complement strand
ACACACACACACACACGTACTATATATATATATATATATATATATATATATATATATATATATATATATATATATATATATATATATATATATATATATATATATATATATATATATATATATATATAGTTAGTGAAATAGCTTTCCAGAAGCGTAAAAGCATAAAACCAATTAACGAAATCCTAAAATATCGTAACTTGCAGTCATAAATCAGGCGGCTTAGATCCATTAAGACCTTTACAAATTAAACCCGAAATATGAAGCAACCTAGGACATATAAAAAGAATAAAGGAAGCAGGCATAATATTTAGGGTGCAACCAGGTTGCACGTACCATAATAATGACCCTTACGCCGATCTATCACAAATTCGCTGTGACAATATAAGTAAAACAAGGCAATGTATAGAATCAGTTTGATGTCTCCTTGACATTAGCAAATTCTAGTCTGCTTCAAAAACTAGATAAAGAAAAAAGATACCTTGTAAAAGAGAATCACTTAAGAATTGATGCAAAAAAAAACACTTGAAACTAGGACTCCGGCAATTACATTCTATTTTTCTCAAGACTGTAGAGGAAGATAGTACTACTAGACTAAGCTTTGAATGTCCACGGTAACCACAAAGATATGTAAACAAGCCATTAATTAATTTTATGTGAATCCTGTATATTCTTTATTGCAAAAAAAAATGTCCTGCTTAAGACAAAATTAGTCAAAAACGGGTAGTTTGAAATTTCTTAAACGCGAGCCAGCAGGCAGATTCACCTGATTGGCTAGTTGCGAAGATGTATACTCTTCACGACAAACAGTAGCTGCAAGTTAGTTACATTTTTCCTAAATTAAGGACAAAATGAATGATTCCTGAATTATCCGAATAAAGAGCAAAAAAAACAAAACCTGAATAAACAAGGAGACCCAAATAAGAAATATTACGGTTTTTGCGAATGCTAAGAGTACTAGTAAATTATGATAATTAGCAAGAGCACCAAACTTCTGAGCCGAATGTGGCACTTGATATGGCCATGGTCTACTCCAACAAATAGGAAACGCGACTTAGTCAATATGCTATCCATAAAAATCCCAATTTATACAATATAGGTTATTTAAGAATTCAAAACACTACGTAGTCATTAACGCACACATAAGTTTGAACTAAAGTAGATAAAAACGAAATTAGTATTTATACGCAAGCGCGAAGGACTCAGAAATAGTTTTTAATGTAATCAGACAATGGTAAAAGCCGTAAATAGCAAAGACTTGGTGAATGGATGAATAGAATCATACCATCTGTAATGTACTATAACAAGGGCTTGAAGTTAAAATCTACTTTTAGTTCAGAAACACGTTTGAATTACCCTGAATGGGAAGATATAACAATTAGGCTTAATACCCCTCGAACTTTCTCTTCAAATCAAATCCCTGTAAAATGCTAACCTAGTAAAAAATAAAAATAAATATACAATACTTAAAGTAAATAATAGTTTGTGCCTCAAGATTCGAATTAATTTAAAAAATTAAAACAAAGCCACCCCAAAACCATTACAACAATCTGATAGGTTCAAACTTATAAAATATCGCGATAAGTTCAAAAAAAGTAACAGAGAATATAGGTAATGTTATAATCAAATGTATGAGCCCCCCCCTTGTCACGTGGCACTTTCGTGGCACCGACGTGTGCCACCCCAAAATCAGAGTAGGCAAATCGAATGGATTCCTTTCAGAAAAGTAATGAGTCAAAACATAATACCACTTGAATGAATTATAGATAGGAAAAAAGAAAATAGTAAAATTGAAAAAAAAATATGACAATTCTGATTATTGCAGAAACAAGACTGGTCCACGGTAAGCAGAACAAGAAATAGGCACGTGAGCAAAGCTTACGATTAAAATAATACAAAGTATATAAACTTTCATACATTACGCAAGGCTCCTACTAAAACTCATATACATATCCCTGCAAAATTTTGGGTAATATCATACCTCTGCCATGTGGCACTATCTCTGCCACAGAGGCAGGATGGTGGGACGTAGTAGATATTGACTATACAAAGAGATAAAAGCCAGACTAAACGCAACTTTTTGCCATTTGAAGGCGAGAACCGGGCCAATGCCCCGATTTCTGTCTATTCGCCCCCAGTATAGGGATGCGATGTGGCCTACACAGCCCAGTAGGGTCATGGTTAAAATACTGTATCTTTACAATCTCTTAATACCGTCATCTACGAAAGTTTCTTGTACGTAAAGATTTTGCTTTCACAAAAATTTAAAACAAACAAGTTTTAAACAGCGCGTTTTCCACAGTTTAATTGCCATATCTTTCAGTCGCATTTCCTATAACTTTACAACACAAATATTACAGCCTATTGTAACCTATTACGTTTAAATTGGGACTAAACTAACTCTTATTCACCAAAAGTTCACTACAATACGTATAATACATCTTAATTTCGTTTAGGGAATACGAGGAAATTCAATTTTTATACATTAACAAATTTTTAGATAATATCGCGCATGAATATAAGCACCTCTGCCACGTGGCAATAACTCTGCCACGGAAGAAGAATAAGTCGACACATTAAATGTTGATATGTTTTTCTTTTTTAGCTCATTTGAACGGGAAAATTTAATCTCGACTAACAAGCCTTTGTATTCCACCAAATTAGCACAATTCTGAAATACCCTGAAATAAGAAGTTTATTCCTACATATTCTAAAGATATTATTTGAGTAGACATCAATACATAACTCCTCATTCGATCTAACTTAAGAATTAGCTATCAAAATAAGAAATTAAGGAAGAACCACCTTCACTATAAAATAAATTAACTCACTTTAAATTAATCGAGTACGAGACTGAGCAAAATAAATCAATATGTATTTTAATAGCAGGTAATCAAAGATGAATAAAATGTGACAATAAATGAAAATGCCTTACAGTCTAATAGCTTACTATTGCCCTGTAATAAGTTTTAAGGCCTTAGTTTTCAATAAACTTAGAAGATCAGTTCATATTTTCAAACTACGGTCGTAATGGAATTTGTTTACGTTGGCTGGATACGCAATAACTACGGATGCTTAAAAGATTGTTGGATATAAGGATTTACCAAGTATTCATATGCGTGCATATAAAACAGAGATCGAATGCCCACATTAAATCCTAAAAGAAAATTTTAGAATTCCTTCAAACTGATCGCCAGTTCTCGCATTAATTGAAATATTCTAGCGCATAATATGCTACAACATTTCTTTAACGATTTAAGCTCGAAAACCCACTCAAAACTATGTAAAAATATACTTTTAGCTAAAAATCAGTAGTGATACCCCTCACACTCCGGGAGGTAATAATAATTTTTTTACTCTTGATAAGTAATAAAAGCTCAATATACACGGCAATTCTCATTCATAGAAACAAAATAAATAAATAATCAGCGAACAACCCCATGATATTCTCGTACTTTGAAAGTGATGTAGGAGGAATAATTCAAATAGCCATTGGATACGAGATAGTAAAAACGGATGGACCCCCGATCATAGGAGGTCAGAGCCAAGGATGGGCGTCGTATATACTATCCCACCACGCAAGCACTTGACTCTCACCTTTCTTTGAGAAAAGATTACACAGATACGAGACTTGACTACATAACCAGAAGTCACTTGGCAAGTACTATAACTGCCTATTCGTCAAAATTTTTAAACCAATAAACCCACAATCGTGGGAGGTGATGGTCACGAGTTAATGGGAGTGGCGTAATTATCATCCCATTCTTGTTCCCATTTGGCCCTGGCTCTTTATGAAAAACAACTATACGGATACGAATAGTGATTACATAACAAGGAAATCCTTAACAAGTGGATGGATCCTCAGTCGGGGAGGAGTCGTGTTGCAGAAGTGGATCGACAGTTTTTTTTACCCATGGGACCTACTTTTGTGACGCCATTTCCTTACGAAAAACAACTTGCACAGGAAGTCCGGTACACGGGGAATACCTATTCAGGGCGTAGGCACACGGTTGATTATTTTGTGGGCAGACGCCCTGACACAGTATTTCCTTACTTAGAACAACTTGTGCAGAATCAGGAACCCAAGAAGACTAATAAAAATTAGATACCATAAAATTATAAAAGCCAAGTAAACAGCTATAACTAATGAAAAGCATCATCAAATTGAAAGTGCCTAGTTAAATAAAAATAACCGCTCAAAGGGATCTGCGAAAGAAATGGGCAGAGAAGCCTCAGTCGTGAGGGAGTTGTGTTCCGGAGGTAGACCAAAAGTTCTTTTACTCTTTGGGTCTATCTTTGTAACAACATCTCCTTACGAAGAACAACTTGTACCGACAAAAAGAATGTAAAATACTAATAAAAATAAAATTCCATAAAATTAAAAAGGCCAAGTAAACAATTATAACTTACGATAAACATTTAAGATTGAAAACGCATCGCTATTAAGTAATCATTGTCATACCTTAAATTACTATAACGTAGCATAATTATTTCGAAAACATATTACTACTATGTAATCATTTACTTTGCTACCATTAATTAATGTTATATAATAACATATTTGCAGATACAGTACGTGAGTAACCGTCGACCTCTGGTTAAGATAAACGTCGAAACAAGCGACGATACGGTACGTTGCTAGTATTAACCTAAAATCTGATAGAATAAATTAAAAAAAAACAGTAACAATGATAAGATACCCAAGCCACCAACAGTTAAGTTATTATAGACTAGAAAATGTAACCTCATGGAAGCTCAAGAAAGCCATAGCACTGATAACATTAATGACTCATTAAAACAATGGGGACTTATCAGAACAGTGGATAATCTCGACTGTTCAACACTACATTACCTTCTGAAATCTCGAAGGACAATCTTGGAACAATGAATGAACCTAAGATTAATGGCAACCTTAGTTCATTATAATTTTTGTGCGCGTACAATGACGAGAACACTCGAGCACACTAGACTAAGTCCCAACTTGGCGTTCCGAATTTTATTAC
>NC_142814.1:42630344-42686792 GCF_049724085.1 Artemia sp. Qi Xiang Cuo | reverse complement strand
GAAATATGAACAAATTCTTATTGCATTAGTTATAAGAAACGTTTCTTAGTGAGGCATGATCTGTTAGCATGTAGATGAACTCAGGAATTTGGCAAAAAAAATTTCTAATTGAAATTAATTTTAAGTAAGATTATATATCTTTTCCTAGATAACGTAAATGCATCATTAATCCATATTAAGATATGTGATAATGAAATGATCAAATTATCAAAAAAAATCATCCTTATCAGTAAAATAAAAAGAAAATTAAAAGAAGCCAATGGGAACTGAAAGAATCATTCTGACGTTTAAAAATAAATTTAATTATTTAAAGACCCCTGCAAATCACCAAGCGAGACAAAAAAAAATCTCCTTTCGCAATTTTTTACTAAATTGATACCACTTCTCTAAGCGTTATAAACTGTCTATGCAGTTCAAGTGACACTATGTAAAATGAAAATCCTCGGCAACAAATTCTCACAGTAAAACTCAAAAAGGGCTTTGGTGCAAAGAGCAACCAAAAGTATTCTTTCAAATAAAAGTCAGCAAAAAAAAGAGCCCCTACAAATGGCATTAAGAATCTCTCATAAATTAAATGGAAAGGATAACGCCGTGGCTTTTCAAAAATAATCACAATATTTATTTCAAATGTCATTAAACGCGTACACAGTCAATTGACCCGATGTAAAGCGTCGATATGATAATAAATCAAAGCCTGTAGCTTCCCAATGCAGTTGAAATTACAAAGATTTACGACAGTTTAGTTGCCTAAGAATATAGTTCTCGAATTAAAATACTTTCCCTTTTTCATTGCTTATAATAAGAATAATTGACCTGTATACCGTTGTGTATTCTAAGCTACGTGGATACCTATAACGAACAGTCCTTTTGCTTGAAAACTAAGATCATAAGGAATAAATTACTTACCATGTTAAAGTGTTCCTTAATTACCAAGAATTAAAAATACTAACCCCAATGGCAAAGAAAAAATTGGCCCAGGTGAAAATGAGATGATTGGAAAATATCGTTTGGTCTCAAATAATGATATCTTCGATATATTTTTACTCATATATTGATACTTGATTATATTTCGATTATATTTTGGCGCAGTATAATCCAAAATACATAAAATAAGTATAATATTCTGATTCAAAAGAAGAATAATCGCTAGAGAACTGACGCAAAACAATAAAAAGTCAATAACCCTAAACGTGAAAAATAAATCAAAATTGTAGAATTTAAAATACTAATCTTTGCACGTAAGTTTCAACCTATAGAGATGCGATATAA
Source organism: Artemia sp. Qi Xiang Cuo (assembly GCF_049724085.1). Taxonomy (NCBI): domain Eukaryota; kingdom Metazoa; phylum Arthropoda; class Branchiopoda; order Anostraca; family Artemiidae; genus Artemia; species Artemia sp. Qi Xiang Cuo. The sequence continues at coordinate 42,685,523 of NC_142814.1, read as the reverse complement.
TCCTTAATAGGAGATAAGTCCGTAAATATAAACAAAATCTCAAGGGCAGTATAATCCTTAAACTTTAAAAATAAGCCCCAGAATTGCGCAGGGCATGAGAAAACCTGAAAAGAGCAGTTTCACGGTCTTAGCCTCTTTATACTTTCGGTTTAATGAATTTCCTATGTGGCATAATTCAAGTTAAGTACACATATCTTTTAAGACAAGTGTGACAACCACACTAAATAAAATTAATTCGACAAACTGTCCACATAATCTAGCAACTAATCACGTGTCACTCGCGCAGATTAGACAGTCTTGAGAGACGAAAATAGGAACCTTCCATAAATCAAAAATACATGAAATTAGTTATCAAAGTTCTAAAAATATCGTATCTGGGAGTCACAAATAAGACAGAACTAAAGCAAAAAAAGGGACAAATATTGATTAATTTTTTCGACTTTTTGATGGCCCTCTATAGAGAAAGTATTTTTGCTATCAAAAATTGGTGTGCCATAAATTAAATTTGTAACCAACGCTTAGCTAATTGAAACATTACTTTTATCATCATTAGCAAAAACAGCGGCACCCATACAGCCGATAGGGAAAGGGCAAAATAATCGTCAAAAGCCCTAACAATTGCAGCAATAAATTCAACCAAGATTATCTTAAAACGAATCAAAGCGTACGAAAATGAACCGCACAATTAAAGTATAAGAAGGATAACCTGTAACAATAAGATTAACAAAATAAAAACTTTTCCTAGGCTAGACGATTACTTAACTTTCAAGAGGTTTTGAAATGTAATTGGAAAATAATCACAAACCTGTAATGCCAAATGCAAAACTCATCTCGAATAAAATTATTCGCTTACAATCCAGCAATCAGTCGTATATTATATATATATGAAACAAGCAGTTTACTAAAATAGCTTTCCAAAAGGGTAAAAGCATAAAACCAATCATTGGAATCCTAAAATATCGTATCTCGCAGATAAAGGAATTAGGCATAATATTTAGAGTTATACCAATGTGTATAACTAGGCTAATGTCTCTTTAACAATAGCAGATATTATTCTGCTTCAAACAATAAATAATAGGCCTTAAAGAAAAGCATCCGCTAAAATTCGAAAACCCTTTCGTTAATGGGAACTTTTGAAACTAACCAAGATCAATTAAAAACTAATCAATTGATGTAAAAAATAAGAAGATTCTTCAAAAAAATTATCGTAATTCATAAATACTCACATAATAAGAAACACAGTATTTAAGGGTTTTACTATCCTTATAAACTAGTCACAGCCTTAGATCCTCGCTATACCTTTTCCCCAAAAGAAGAAATGTAACATAACACGACATATTATGCACCAAAGTCAAGCTTTACGAAATGCACGCTGTTTAAGAGTTCAAAAAATATGTATTCACTAAGGCACATATGGGTTTGAACTAAAATTAATAAAATAGAAACGAACATTTATATGAAGTATAAATGAGTCAAGGATAATTTTAATGTAATCAAACGAAAGTGGAAGCCATAAGCCACCAAAATTTTATGAATAGGTGAACAGGATCCTAGTACCTGTAAAAGTATAAACTACGGCCCAAAGTTAAAATTTGTTTTTGTTCAGAAACGTGTGTGAAAAACCCTGAATTGGAAGATATAACAATAAGGTTTAAGACCCTTAGAACTTTCTCTTCAAATCAAACCCCAGTAAAAGGCTAACCTAGTATGGAATATCGCGATAGAACCCCCCCCCCCCAAAAAAAAAGTAACAAAATATAGGTAATATCATAATCAAATGTATGAACTCCCCCCTAGTCGCGTGGCACTTTCGTGCGGCACCTTCGTGACACCCACGTATGGCACTGCGAGGTCAAAATAGGCAAATCAAACGGATTCCTTTCAGAAGTATAATGAATGACAGCATAATACTACAGAATGAATTATAAATAGGAGGAAATAGGAGGAAAGCAGACTAAACGCAACTATTCGCGCATGTGAGGTGAGAACCGAGCCAATGCTCCAATTCCCGTCTATTCGCTCCCAGTATAGGGACGCGATGTGCCCTACAACAACCCAGTAGGGTTATCATTAAAATACTTTACTTTACAATATTTTAAGACCGTCATCTAAGAAGTTTCTTGTACGTAATGATTTTATTTTCACAAAAATTTATAACAAACAAGTTTTAAACAGCGCGTTTTCCACAGTTTGATTTCCACATTTTTCAGTCGCAATTCCAACGATTTTATAAAAAAAAGGATAATAAAATAATAAAAAAGTAATAACAGCTCAATGTACACGGCAATTCTCATAGAAACAAAATAAATAAATAGTTAACGAACAACCCCATGAAATGCTTTGAAAGTGGTATAGGAGGAATACTTCAAATGTCCATACGATACGTGATAGTGAAAACGGATGTACCCCCGATCATGGGAGGTCAGAGCCAGGGATGGGCGAGGTGTATATATCCCACCACGCAGGTACTTGACTCTCACCTTCCCTTGAGAAAAGATTACACAAATTACTGAATAATGTTCCCAATGAGGGAGACACCAGACGTAGTAAAACTTGTTGCTGACTTAGCTCGACTCCTTTTGGTGGGAACTTTCGTGAAATTTTGTTCAATGGCTGATCAAAATTGGAGTGATGTATTTTCCGTTTACCTGATCTTCCGTTATCGGGTGAGCGGAGAATGCATCGTCCTAGTGACTTGATTACGAGACTTGATTCAACATGAAGAAATCGCTTGGCAACCACTAGCCGCCTATTCGTCAAACTTCTTCGACAAGTGGACCCGCAATCATGAGAGGCGGTGGTCATAGGGGATGGGAGTGGTGTCATTGTCATCCCATTTCCGTTCCCATTTGGCCCTGGCTCTCTATGAAAAAACAACTATACAGATATGAGTTGTGATTACGTAACAAGGAAATGATTAAAGAATGGATGGATCCTCAGTCGTGGGGAGTTGTGGTCATGGCGACGGTGGTGGTGTTTACTATCCCTCTGCCGCCGCCCTGGTATCTAATTCCCTACGTGAGACAATTATACAGTAGAAGAAAAATTTCTGAATAATAAGGAGTTATAAAGTTATATTCAAATGAAATGACCCTAAAACATGGGGACCCGCTGGTCAACTGTTGTGACGTGTGTTGCATTATATCCCATTTGTCATGACCGTTTGTCCGGGGAGCTCTTATGAATATATTAACTCAGCTCTCTATAAAAAGTGATCCACAATAATTACCCTACCTCACCCCTACCATTAGAAGAATCGCTTTAACAAAAGTGACCATACGAGAATCTGGAATGAAAATGGACAAAGGCCAATGCGTAGGGAATACCTATTAAGGGCGTACGCGCACGGTTGATAATTTTGTAGGAAGACGCCCTTACAAGGTATTTCCTTACGAAGTACAACTAGAACAGGAAAAGGAACCCAAGGACACCAGTAAAAGTTAAATACCCTAAATTAAAAAGGCCAAATAAACAGCTATATGTAATAACAAGCATCATCAAATTGAAAGTGCCTAACTATTGCATAATCATTACTATACTTTAAACTACTATAAATTAACGTAATTATTTTGAAAATGTATTACTATTAAGTAATCATTTATTTTGTAATCATTGATGAATTTTATATAACAACACATTTGCAGATAAGATACATGAGTAACCGTTGGCCACTGGTTAAGTGAAACACCAAAAACGAGCGGCTACACGGTACGTTGCTTATATTAACCTAAAATCTAGTAGAATAAATACAAAAAAAACAGCAATCATGATAAGATACCCAAGCCAGCAAAAGTTAAGTAATCGTAGGCTAGAAAATGTAACCTCATGGAACCTCAAGAAAAACCATAGTGCGGATAACATTAATGATTTATTAAAAGAATGGGGACCTATCAGAACAATGGAAAACCTCGACTGTCCAACACTACATTATCTTCTGAAATCTCGAAGGACAATCTTGGAACAAAGAATGATTCTAAGATTAATGGCAAGCTTAGTACATTATAACTTTAGTGCGCGTACAATGACGAGAACACTCGAACACACTAGACTAAGTGCCAACCTGGCCTTCCGAATTTTAATACAAAATATCCCAACAACAAAATATAGCTTGTTGTCTGATTATATCGCCGACAATATTTGGTATGATCAAGATGATAACAATATAACTACAATTTGGCCCATTAAATTTCTCTTTATACTAATAGACCGAGGACATATGTTAGAAGGTGAAAGCTTCCTTAAGGCCTTATACGTCAACTGTGTAAAGAACACGTATCTAAGTCCAATAAACCCTTCAATGGGATCCACTATTTTTCAAGTTACCCCAAGGGATTATAAAGACATAAAGAAAATAGCCCTGAACTTCTTCCAAAAAGATGAAAATTTTGGAATCAAAATATTCCCCGGCTTAGACATAATCGTGCGCGAGCAACTATACTGCTGCCAATCACACGTAAACTTAAGTTTTCCGTAGTAAAAATTATAAATGACTCATTGTCTTTATCTCAGTTGTGCCGGAAAGTCATTCGACAAAATATGCGAAAGAATGACATAATTCTAAGATCGGAGGGCCTGCACCTTCCAGACCAACTATTAGTATATTTAATTTATTAAAGTATGCCCAAGAGTGAAGAAAATAGTGTATTGTTTGACCTTAGATTTCAGAGTTCAAATGTATCGTCATGGGAAAATTATCGACTTGCCAATATGCTTACATCTCCAAGTTTAAAGGCGGCACTGCCGGATGATGTACCCATATTGAAATTAAAAGCCAGCATTACTAGAAGAAACTGTATATATAAATAAACTTATTGAAACGAATAATAAAAGAACCCTCCAATATTACCTGAAGTGTTATGTCTATGTAAATCGATTATTATTATTATTTAAAATGTGCATTATATAAATAAACTAGTAGTGTATCAATAGTTATAAAATTATGAATTAGAGTGAATGTCACGGGATTTAAATACATTGTTAGTATTGACAAAAAAAAGGTAGTTTCTCGAAAGTCTCAATACTTTTAAGCCTGTATGGAACTCGTTATTAGTCTAGCGCAAACTCGTTAAACTAGAGTACGGAACTTTAGAGAATCCAATTACGTTCGAATACACAAATAGCCAGGTGCAAGGTGGCACCGGTGAAAAAGTAGTTCAACTTCGACCTGAAGTTACCTTACTTTCCATTCAAAGTATATATTCATTATTGGTTAATATAGAGCTTTAGAAGCCTCGAATTATGTCAAACGAATAAGTACCCGATGTATGAGGAAATACCGGCGAAAAGGTAGTTTGAGCTCGACCTAGAGTATACCATGATCATAACTAATCTTGAAAAAAATTAACTAGACAAAAGTCAATAGAAACTACCTTTCATTTCAGAACAATGGCCAAGGCAATTATCGACACAGAGTTCATAACTATAAAGCACGCAAAAGAAAATGTAATATATTCTGCAGCAATCCTCATTGTGAATAAATCAGGGGAAGAAGTCTTGGTGAAAAAGTGGGACGTCAAATATGATTTAAGGAAATACCACATAGAATCATATAGATTAGGACTACGCTTAGCAAATACACCCAAATATCGACCCGCGAGAGGGAATTTGGGAGTTAAATATAACGGCAGAAAGGGCAAGTATCTCCATTTTATTCAACATGAGATAAGAAAATCGCAGAAACAATATAAAGTTCGGCACTGGTACGTTAAAGGTTCATGTAAGACAGATTTATTGCTTCTTGACAAATGTAGAAAACAAAAATTGGTTTACAAAATTGAGGGAAATCCAAACTGCGTAAAATACCAAGGTCAACACGAAAAACTCCAAGAAATAAAATACTACAAACAATATCTCTACAATCCAAAAAGCGTAATATACAGGGCAAAAAGAAAAGCAATTATATTTATAGGATAAAAACCAATGAATCGAAATTAAAAGCAACCAAAAGTTAAGAAAACCTTCTCTATTGAAATAATTTGGTACGCTGTAAGTCAAAGTCAACCCACACACCCTTTAAGCTAACGGAAAAACCATTGAACGAAACCATCCAAAATAACTATCCCCCCAGCCTAAGAATCAACCGTATGTTTACCATAAGCAATCAATAAATTCTATGACTACGAATCTTAATATCACCTTGTTTCCTTCCCCGATAAAAAAATCCCATATAATAGGAATCTAAATTCTCATTCGATTATCAATCATAAGAAATCTTCCTATATTATTCTTAATGACATATTAATTCCAGAAACAGCAAAAAAAGGATGTGGCTAACAAATTTCATGATAATCTTCGTTGCCCAAACTATAGCCCAAGATATTGTAAAGCATGGAATAATTTTCAAACACGAGAATTCGTTACTTGCAAGTCACAATGCCTAGAAGATATTTATGAAACTGGAACCCAAACCGTTTGAAACCCTGCTTCGACAAGCAATGAGACTAGAGAACAATAGTAATGAACTAAAGGACTCCTTTTTCCAATTCTAAAAATTATAAAAGAGCCTCCAGACAACGAAGGACATGCACCACAAAGAAAATACAGGAAATCTACCCCCTATTATTCCTAAACTAAAATCGAAATTCATAATAGATGACTTTGACATGAAAATGGCAGAGATTGATAAGGCTCTAAGAACTAACAACAGAGAAAACAGAAGGAGAAGAGCATTAAGTAATGTGGACGGTTCCATAAGCGAGTATACTATGACAAAATATACCACAAGTTCCTCCTTGACAACTTCCAAGAAAAATAAACACTATGATGGAAATTACGCCATGTTAAATGAATTACCAAGCATATGGACATACCTGAAGCAACTGTGGCAAGACCATACTGCGAACAACATTACTAAGAAAGTACCACCAAAAGAAATAAAGAAAAATATAGACAAGCCACAAAGAAAGAAAAATACCACGACCAACACGCCCAAACTCGAGACAAGAACAGAGGAAGTACAGCCCTCACTAACGGCCACCACAACCAATGCAAGTCCAGGGTTAATCAAATTCAATGAACTATCGCAAGAAAAATTAATCACCATAAAGCATCTGAAACCAACAACGTTTACAAAATGGACATGGTCCACAGGACCAACATTTATAAAGACCAACTCCTGTGGCAAAATGTATATAAATTTACGAGCAAGACTTCCAGTATTGCATACAGAGACTCAAACTATATTAGTCCAAGGATACCATTCGGATAAGAAAAGAAAATTTTCTGAACGTAAAAAGAAAGAAAAATACGTACCCGAGAAATGCTGGACAATTGACGGCAAATATACATGTGCCAGACTGGCCATGGCCGACGAACCAACCAAAGACTACGTAGAATCATTACCTGAGCTAAATGAGAAGAATGCCCTAAGAGTATCGATTCACCACTCATTCTTAATATTATATAGATAGAGACTACAAGCATTATTCGAATTGTTCAATACTGAAATACAAAAATTGAAGCAAAGCACCACGAAAATCTTCAAGGTATTTTTTCGAAAAAGCAAGTACCGCAGATCAGCTAGTCTAATACCAATCGTGGGAGAATTGGCCTCACGCTTATTTGGTCTATCAACTGAAGAAGACCTGGATATCCTAAGGAAAAACGTGAGAAAAATAAATAACGCCATGAACATGACCTTATATGTCCAAAAGATACAAGCCAGCATAGCCAATTATCAGAGAGACAAAATCGAGGCAATCTCGAAGAAAATATCATAGACAGTAAGCATAATGAATTATTTAAAGAATTAAGTAGATCGTGTGATTTCCGATTCGAGCCTCACCATGGTATCACTAGACATAGTGACAATGTCATTACTCAACTTGGCAACTAATGTTAGCAAATTTGAATTTGCATTGTTTGTCCTCACTGGAGGAACCTTGTCATATGACCTGGTGGATCCTTCGAACCTAAAAAGTATCTTAGATGAAATAAAGACACATCTAACGGTCGGTCTAGATCTACCAACAGAACCAGAAGTAGCAAACCTATTCCACTATTACACCAAGCTAAAGGTTCACACTATAGAGATAAACGAACAACTATTTGTTGTAGTAACAATCCCATTAATAAATCAAGAATCATTATATCACTTATGTAAGCTTGCTACGTTCCCAGCCAATATAGGCAGAACTAATTCGTTCATGACTATCACCCCCGAAGCAGAATACTTCCTAGTCGATCAAGATAGGAGGAAATACGCCTTAGCTAATCCACAGGACCTCAAGGAATGCGTAGCATTAAAAGATCTAGTATGCCAGTTAACCCTGCCTATTTATAACGTAAAATCTGGATCCGGTATGTTGGATGTATTTTTAAAAGAGACTCAACAAGAAGAAATTCCCAATTCATGCGAAGCGCTAGTAGGTAGTACAAAACGAGAAATATTTATTCATCTTAGAAATGATCTGTGGCTATTTTCTGTCCCAAGAGAAACAGTTGGGACTATCTCTTGTTATAATAACACGGAAAGAATCGATCCAAGCTAAAGAACCGAACTACATTACAAGACGTGGGAACAATAACCATAGAACAAGGGTGTCGATTATTAACCAAAGAAGCCACGGTGCAAACACCACTGATAACCACTAGTACGAATATTATAAGCCCCAAGGTGATCAATTTCAAACCAGTCAATTTATCGCATACCATTCTTAATATAGACAATGAAGAGGTAAAAGCCATAATATGGTATAAAATAGAGAATATCAAGGGAACTTTACCAAAAACAAAATTTAGAGATGCCTTAGATTCTCAAATTCCCATATTCACTAATTAAGACCAAAAATTGACGTATGTAGAAAGTAGATACGAAATATTCTCAACAACTTTTTGGCGGAATATCCTCCTGACGGTAGGCTTCGTATTCATGATCTCTCTGACTATAAGAATGTTATTGACCCTGAATTACGGGAAAATGATGATAACACGTAGAAAAAGGGCAAAGACAGATCACATTGAATCGAGTGAGATGCAAAACCTTAACCCGGAACTCCCTGATAATCCTTAAGCCAAAAAATGTAAGGGAGGAGATGATTGAGCGAATGGGAGTAGAGGTCCTCATTCGTGCCATGTCCAGTCCCAAATCTCTAATTATTGTTTGCGTAAACCCATGCAACTGCAAGGACGTATTTCTTAAGCGGCATGGACGCGCGTAAACAGTAAAGACTTGAAAATTTATACTAAATCGAGACCTCTCATAAAACCATGTGACCTACCTCGCATGTAGTTATATAATAGAAAAGCAAATGCTAAAGTAGATGAGTGTTGAATAACATTTAAAATGTATGGAATATTGAACATGTGCCAAACGCACATGTATATATGTATATATATAATCACTAAATCTTGAAAATCTCATATTGTGTTATTTTTCGTGTACACAATCATTTTTCTTATGATAACCGAGCTTATCTCACAGTAATCTAGTGTTGCTGCAATATGCATGTGAAAGCATGAAGATTTCTCTTATTCGTTTTATCTTTGAGTTTAACCGTACCCCAATTAAATTGATATTATTAGTACGACTAATCACGACTATTATTTCAAACAATAGTCCCCGTATAACATTGTATAAATTGTGTATTATTGCTGTATGTGTTTAACTTATGTAATTATAAAGAGCATATGATTCTGCCTAGATATTTATATTCCAGGAAGCAGAATAATCAGTGCAAATTCATTATTGGTGTACCAGCACGCAACACGGATACAACCCAGTAGCATCTACTCTCATCATTCGTCAACCACCGATAAGTACTAACCAAGGATACCCATGAAGACAATACCCTGATGACAATCCAAGTCACCCAAACCTAGTACCAGGTAACACTACCCCAAACAATATTGGCAAACCAACAACCCCATATATAAGTATATATCTGAATTAATGATTACCTAGAGAACCACCCCGACCTAAGCATGTCACAAAAATGCGCAAAATCCGTCGATAACTATCCTTAGACGGCAAGGTCCCAAATATTAAATCCTAAGGACCAAGAATAACCCTGGAGGCAATCCCTCAAAGATTATACATCTTAAGCCCCAAATCAAAGACAATATGTTGAACCAAGATCCCAAGTTTAAGTTTTGACCCTATCCAATCATTATTAGATGTCACAAAACAAAACCATCCTCCAGTGAAGAAGAACCAAACATAATCAATTTTGCGGGAAATATAAACTGTACGTGCAAACTTTCCTAAAATAAAGTGTCAGAGAAGAGACCAAACCAAGTTATCTTAGCCATAATCCCCAGGACTAAGCCCTCAATGATGGTGTATCCTTAAAACAAGAATTAAAGACAATGCGTCGAACATAGAATCTGAGATCAAATTTTGATCCAACCATAATTACCCTTACATATCGTAACACAGCCCTTTATTCAAATAAAAGAAGGACTAAAACGTGAACAATCTACGGGAAACATAAACTGTACGAGTATAAAATTTTCCCGAGGATAAAAGTACCCAAAAAGAGTTACCCAGCCCAGCGATCAAGATACCCATTTCATGTAATCAATTCCCCAAGGGTTATGTACCCACGAAACAGTTCAACAAATCTATAACATCAACCCCTCGTATATGACGTAACGAAGCACGCACGGACAATTTTGTGCAAGTAGTCATACTTATGAACAACATAAACGCTTATCCCAAGGAACAAGTGCCAAAAAGTGAAACATCACGAAGACAAACCATAAACAATTATCCAACCCAGTAATTAATTGAACGGAAGCGCAAAGTAAAGTGACAACATATGTGAGTATTATAGAGACGTAGAATGATGAAGTAAGTGTGAATCTTATGTATCTAACTTGTAACTTTAGTGAATATTGAGAAACTTTTCATAAAACAGATGAAAACAAGTGCAAGCTACATTATCCCAGTGTTACAATCAGACATTAAGCTTAAACCTATCAATTTGTCAAACTTTTTATTTGTAAATTATTTTTCAGTGCTCTTGAAGTCGGTTACTTATCGTATCAATATAGCGTCAGGTGGAAGTATAGTCTAGTATTAGAAAAGATAAACGTGTACCATGTCAAGTAGTAGAATAAGTGCAAAAGCAGAACTTAATTAATTAAATCCACGTAGAATTATTAGCATATCAGGTGAAGGTAATTTTAGTATCAGGTGAAGGAAGCAACAATTATATATGTAATCATATAACTAAATGTGTTAGTCAATACAAACTCTTTGGCCCTTTCGTCAAATAGAGTGTATAGGTGATGGACTTTAAAGTAATGTCTTAATAGATGTAATCTCATAAAGCAATCGGGAATATAGGAAAAAATATATATCTTACCAAAGCTGAATTAATTCAAATAATAAGTACCAAGTATAAAAAAAAGCGAGATCAAGATTTGAAAGAATAGAAAGAGAGTTCAAAGAACACAACGATGAGGACATCGTTAAGAATGGGAAGGATGATATGTAATGGAATCATTTTTCAAAACCCCGAAATTTTCCAATTAAAATTACCCAAGTAAAATCAAATCGCCCAAAACACGAAACCAAAAATTCAAGTAACCCTTAGATGAAGTAACACTTAATTGTTGAAATTAAAAAGTAGCGAGACAATTGTATTACAATTGTAACTTTATGAAAAAAAATATTTCCCACGAAAAAGTAACAGCAATAAATATTAGCGTGACCAATTGTACATGTAACACAATCAAAAATACAATTTAAATCTTAAGAGCTAGAATTTTCAAACTGTCAAGAGATAGTAGAATTTATTATACAATAAATAGTATCTCGAGATACAAAGTAGAACTATGTATCCCACTGTAATTACAATGTAAAACCTTGTTTTGTTCAAGAAAAATTCCAAAGTGAAGTTTGAAAAGTTATAAATCGTATCCAAGTTAATTAAATTTGACTAGCCGATTGGTACATCCCTGTCCAATAGTAAAATGGGACATACAGTCTGAACCAATAGCACCAGTGTAATGTACTTTTTAGCAACGCGTGAATGCAACCTTGGGCGAAATCCCAGGGTATAGTACCTTCGAACTTAGCAAGTTTGAGTTAGTCTATTGGGAGTCTATTGTCAGTCCAGGTAGAGTCTATGATGAGTTTTATGTGAGTCTAGAAATAGTCTTGTGATTCTATTTGCAGTCCATTATCGGCTTAGAATGAACTTTTGTAAATATTTATTATCAGTGAATTAACTATTGCTTTGTATTGCCCCAGTCAACAATTTTATCTTAGTGTCTTTGACTGCGAAGTGTTTTGATATACCCGTCACGCTGAGAACCGATAATTTGAGTAAAAATAAATACATTGCTTTCACGATTGATCATCCTCATGCTAATACTTCTTAAGATAGATGATTCTTGTGGCTCCATTCACTATCAATAGAACGTGAAATTCCTCAATCTGATTTTGTGTCAGTCTGATTACGCATACACGCTCCCCATTTCAACCGCTATTTTAATCTACCCACCACACGAAGTCCCCCCGCGACTAGGGTATGCTACTCGCGAACCACTAACTAAGGATTTAATTGAAAATTCCCATATAAAGAATTAGCTGAAAGTATGAGAACAAACATTTATATAAAACCCCCCATTAGACTCCTCAAAGACATAATTTCCAGAACTTTCAACTATGTTGAAGAGAACGGGTATCTCAAAATTTTGATTGGATGTGTTTGAGGAAATGGTGGGCGTAGAAGGGGTGTTAGTTGCCTTCCAATCACTTTCGGCTATTAAAAAGGGTACAAGCCCTTCTAATTTCTAATCGGATGAGCCCTTTTCGAAGTTTCTACGACAACTATTTCGATACGAAGTGCCCTCGTTTATAACAAAGAAAGAAAAAATAAATAAATAATACATTGTGCCATCATCGTTCTATACTTAGGCAGCAATATAATGGCTGGGGGGTGCTCAATTCTGAAGACATAGTTATTTAACCTTTGCACTATTTTGAAAAAATGACTATATCACAAATTTGATTGGATATATTTGGGATAAAGGGCTTGGTAGGGGGTAAGGAAATGGTAACTATTATCTCAATCAGTCTTAAAAATAAAATGTCATTTCCAAAAAAATATTAGAATTACATACACTTTCACAAAAACCCTTAAAAATGAGGTCTAAAAAATATGCATATAAAAGTACTTGATATTAAAATTTCAAACTGGCAAGAAAAAAACCAGGCTTTTGGTTGTACAATGGCTTTTACTTTAGTATAGCTGAATCCTTGTGATGGTTCTGGTAATATTTTTACCTAATTTTCTAAACCCAAGAAGCATAAAATACAACTGACCGCCCCCCCCCCCTGTTGAGGTATTCCCAAAATTATTATTATAATGATTAATTTCACTTTTTGTCAGTAACCTTGTATGCTTCTATGTAAAAAAAAGAAATAAAGAAAGAAGGTCCTTCGAAAACATACAAGCTACACATAAGCTGGTTTCATATAATGCAATTTCCCATTCGATACAAGTGAATTAAAAGCGTAGATGCATGAATGAACGATTTAAAATAAAAGCTTAGATGATAGGGTGAAAACAGCTTTGAAAAACATGTGCAAAAGAATATATAGAAGCAATATTCAAGGGAAAACAAGCAGAAAAAGCTTAATGATCAAGCTTAAAGTTATTTTGAAATGACACAATGGTAATGTTTTTTGTTCGGCAAATGTTGGTCAGCCTGTTAGAAGCTATTGAAATAAACCATTTTGAAAAACGGTATTACACAATTAAGACAAGAGATAGTAGTTGGTCTGCAAGACAAAGATTTTGGGTGCCTTATGAGAACCTCTACCTTACTGGTAACGACTTTTTTTTTATAATACCTGCACACAGGAAAAAGAGAGAAAATTATTCTGCTGAATAACTGAACCTAAGAAAATTTTCAGATTAACAAGTCCTTTAGCATTTAATGTCTTCTAAACTAAAACAACATATTCATAAAGTACTTGCATCAGACTAAACTATTGCTTAATTTAACGAAAATTGGCAATCTATTTAAAACCCACTGATGTGCAGAATTGCCTTCAATTATTCAACTTCATTCTAGCCCCCTTAATTCTTAAGGGTTAGTTCCAAGTATGTATACGGTTGCATTTCTTTCTTTTTACTGAGGAAAACTAGAATAGCAGGAGGTGAAAAAATATAATATATAACAAAGCAAAGCAATTTTTGTTTTATTCCGAAAACTTAATTGGATAACTTACCATTTTTAATAACTGAAGATGCAAAAGGGGTGATAACTCCAGCCATATTTGGAATTTGAGGCAAGCCCATAATAGAATCTCAGAACAGAGCTAATGACAATTATGAAACATAGAATACTAGCATCAAGACTTTGATATGTAAATCAGTTTTACCCAGGACTGTATAAGCAAAAAGCAACTACAAACAGACAAGTTATAATGACACATTTCAAGTAGTGCAAAACCATTTTTCTTGAAACACTGTCAAGCATAAGTGGACCTGACTTCCCTCAGCAATCAAAACCATTATAAATTTTGAATGTTTAATTTTCATGATCAATTTTCATTTCTATTTTTTGAAATAAAGGGAGTTAAATTTAAAAACTGTCGTTTTGATCCAAGGGTTCTAGTGTGAAAAACATGTGCAATAGATAAGTGATATTTTGCAAACAGAATGAAAGTTAAAAAATGGGCAGTGGAACATGCCCATTTTAATGGGCATGTAAAAAGTACAGTTGATTCAACTGCTTTGCCTATGTTTATGCCTCTGGAGATGACATTACTCACTGCGGGTAAATGGCAGTAGGTTTAAAGGCAAATGGCGAATGGCAGTAGGTTAAATGGCAGTAGGTTAAATTTACCCATTGTTTACATATAGTGTTTGTTATTGGGAAGTATCAAGACCTTTTTCTGTAGAGGGGGATTTCTTCTGGGGAAAAGAATTTTCTACATGAATGTATCTGGCGGTAGGAAATTTTCAGCAAAGCTTTTTTTGTGAGGGGGGGGGGTCCATTGAGGGCAGGCAAACTTCCTAGCACAATTTAAAAAACAATTGGAAACTAATTTTTTTTTAACTAGAAGTATAAGGCAGGGGGGCTGCCCACTGCTCAATACATTGTTTTTTATGCAAGAAGCTTGATTTGTGTCCCAATTTTTGAAGTATAGGCTAACTCCTGAAACACAAAATGTATTTGATTGGAATAAAAAACTTATTGACGATTTATCAGTCGACATTTATTTCCAGCCTTATAGAAATGAAAATTTCACAAGAACTGAGAAAAAAGTTTTGAGTCTGAATTTTACACTGAATTATATTCTAGACTATGAGAAAGCAAGGAGATACTCCTGATGCTTCACATACTATGAAAATCATTGATATACCTCATGAACAATTGACAATCTATTTAAAACCCACTTAAAACCAGGCCTAAATTAACTTTAGGGTACCGCATGGGACTATAGCCCGGTTCTAGGATGAAGACTGAGAAACAGTGGCAATGGTGGCATTTGATGTTAAATGATAAATTGTTGTTTGTTTTTGATGAAGACTGAGTGTCACGGCACCCGTGCCCTTTTTTTGTGTTGTTTATTATGAGAGAGAAGAGTTATGATTACTTTAGTTGCGGACCCATCAGTGCCTATTTATTTTTGCAGTGATTAATTTGTATATCTGGCTGCTGGATGCGAGTGGAATTTATTCATTTTGGAATGAGTGAAGTTTGATGCGAGCCAAAATTTGTTAAGAGAAGATCATTTTCTTTTGTGTATGTTATTAGATCGTTTTCTTTTCTGTGTGTTAATAAAATTATATATCCTAAAACAAAGTGGATAAAGGTTGCGACACATAAAGTGGTGTATCAGAAGTGAGATTGTGGAACACCGACATTTTTGGAGGTAAAAGAAAACATCGTTTATCTCAAAGTTTATGGCTATAAATTATGTAAAGATTTTTTGGACTTAAATTTTGGATTTAAATTGAAAAAAAAATTGGAATTGGTGATTAAAATAACAAATTGTGATTCTGATTGAAAGTTGTGTTGCAGAGCAACGCGATTTATTGAGTTCAATTTTTGCAAATGCCGTGATAGTGGACTGTTTTTCTGAGCATTCCAGTGTAGCTTTCGGTGCCTCGCATCTAGGTCACATGTCCGATCGTGATTAGTTTTATGTTCGATAACAGTTTTCTAATAATCGTGTGCTATCGGTTACGTCAATTGGATTTTCGTCAAATTTTCGGTCTCTTAACTCGGTGCGCCAACGTATCGAGAGACCCGTGCGATGTTGCAGCTGGATCCATATCACATTTGTCCCGAATTAATATCCCACTGTTGCGATTCATATTGCATTTGTCCGGGATTCATATCCCACTGTTGCCATTCATATCGAAGCTGTACGGAATTCAAATTCCATCGGAGCAATTCATATCGCTTTGTCCAAGGATTCATATCCTTGCGTTAAGATTCATATCGTGCTCGCACACGATTCATATCCTATCACAGCGTTTCATATCGTCGTTACGGGATTCACATCCCACCGCAGCGATTCATATCACATCTAAAAGGGATTCATATCTCACCGCGGCGATTCGTATCGCATTTGTTAGGTATTCACATCTCTGGTTCCGCGTCCCAAGTTTGTTGTCTGCAACAGCACGACGTCAGGCAGTATGTGAGAACCAGTGAGGCTTGCCAGCCCCTGGCTAAAAACAAGGCGAAAGAGAAGGTTCAAATACTCTATCTACCGATGAACCATTTAAGAGGATTGCAAAGGACATAATTGGTCCCTTGATACCTTCCAAGAATGGACAGATTCATATTAGTCATCACAGACTACTGCACTTGCTACCCTTATGCAATCCCGTTGCGGACAACCAATGCCAAGAAAATTACAGAAGTTTTTTAGCAGTACTTCTGTAGGGTAGGGGTACCGGAAGAAATTCCGACAGACCAAGGATCCAACTTAGTGTCAAAGAGCTTACAGGGATTATATAAGCTGCAGGGCACCACACCAATCCGGACATCACCATTTCACCCACAGACAGACGGTATGTGTGAAAATCTCAACAGGACTCTACTCAACATGCTAAAGAAGTACATGTCTGAAAACCCAAAAGATTGGGACGGCTATGTCCCATGCGTAGTCTTTGCATACAAAGAGACGCCACAGGCTTCAACCAAGTTCATCCTTTTCGAGCTGCTATATGGACGAAGACCTAGGGAACCCCTCGGCATTCTGAAGGAGCAATGGGAAGGTCAACTCCAGACTTTGAGATCGAGTCGGCCCGCCCGCGATCTCCTCTCGACAAGAGACATACTCCGGTCTATACTTACATAAGCAAGAAAAAATCTCGAAGCTGCATCGGAAAAACAGAAGTAACAGTACGACAAGAAGACAAAGCATAGGGAACTTCATATTGGCGATGAGGTCCTGGTTTTACTACCTGCCGGTACTTACAAACTGGAGACTAAGTGGCAAGGCCTGTTTCGTTTTCTACGGAAAATCAGACACGTCAACGATGAAATTTCACTACCAGACGCCAGAAAGAAAACCAAGATTCTCCACATCAATTTGCTTCGCAAATTCGAAAGGCTGTCGACGAACTTTGCTCCGAGTATCTTTGAAGCAGGTACAATTCCAATTCTAGACACTGAAGTTTCTTCTTCAGCTAAGCAAGATGAGTTCGAGGTGCTCAAGGATTCGATTGACAATTTGAGCAAAAAAAAGAAGAAAGAACTGTTAAACATTCTTGCAGAACTTTGTGGGACCTTCTCAAAAATACCCGACCGAAAAACAATCGTGAAACATCACACTGATACAGGCGGATCACAACTAATACACCAGAGACCTTATCTAATCTCTCAAAGCAGAAAACAAGCCATCGAGGAAGAGGTTCCACAAATGCTTGAGCTTGGGATCATCCAACCGTCAACCAGTCCTTGGTGTTCTCTGGTGGTTGTAGTAGCAAAAACAGATCAAACCATCCGCTTCTGTCTGGACTTTAGAGCTTTCAACCAGAATTCAAAATTTGACTCCTATCCACATCCAAGGATAGATGAGCTTTTGAAAACTGTGGGAAACCAGAAGGTCTTTAGTATTCTCAACCTCACAAAAGGATATTGGCAGATCAAACTTATCAAAGAAAGCAAAGAGAAAACAGCTTTAAACCGAGTTAGGGCTATATGAATTCTGCGTTCTCCCATTTCGCTTACATAACTCGCCCACAACATTTCAGTGAAGATGCCGAGGATTTACCCTCAAGCTTGATTGTTACATCCTCATTGTTTCAATCCTTGATTGTTTACCCTCATGTTCAGCAACAGCAACCTTATAAGAAAATCGAAATATATTTTCTTGTGATTATTATCTCTTCTAATCAGCAGTTGTACTAAACCAATTCTGCTCAAGTCATCCTCAGGGCTATTCTGTGGTGTTTATCCTCCCCATAGTATAGTGCAGACGGTTTGATATAATCTATTTTCCCTTCTTGTTTTGGTTTTATTTTTGTGTTTAAAGCTTTTTCCAATAGGCAATGATTAGAAGTCCTCCAAAAGATAAGTCCCCCCAGATCCCAAATCAAATTCCAGTGCAAGTGTCACAGTGAAAGATACCCATCCTGGCTGGTCAAGCACCCTATCTCAAAGTTCTAATGATAGCTCCAATTCGGAGAATAGGACAATGATAAGTGTAGGGACTAATGTAACCATAAATGATGATAATGGGTTTCAAGAGGTCCTCTCTAGAAGTTCTAAAAAAAGGAAAAAAATCTCCCAAATTAAAAGCATTTCCCCTCTCCCTGCCCAAGATCCTCCCTCCAAAAACTTAGGAATTTACCTTAAAATAACTCCCACTACCCCCTTTGAAATAAAAATGATAACTTCACTAAGAGTTGCAATTTTTAAATTGCTAGAATCAATGTTCTCTCTTAAAATTAAACTTGATTGATCTCTGATAATAGCTGTAAAAGATCAGAAATCAGCAGATACAATAATTATCCTTAAATCCCTTCTGAATAACCCAATTATTGCATCTAATTGGAACCCAAAACAATCACCAACAAAAATAGTAGTTTATAATGTTCCCCCAGAGATATCTACTCAGGAGTTAAAAGAAGGCCTTTCAGATAGGGCTGGAAATACAATCCCAGTTGAGGATGTTACCCAACTCTAATGGCCTAAAAACTAGTAGATCCTTCTTATTCACACTGAAGGATAAAATTGATATCCCAGAAAAATTAATCCTATTTGGGCAAATCAAACCACACAAGGAATACAAACCTAAGCCTATTCAGTGTCAGAAGTGTTTCAAACTGGGACACACAACAAACAAATGCAATGAAATTCTCCAAGAGTGTAGTAATTGTAAATATTTCCATCCTAAAGAGCTGAAAACATGCAACAACACTCAGCCTACATGCATCAATTGCAAAGGCCCACATGAATCTACAAATAAACCATTATGCCCTGCATACAAGAAAAGAGCTTTAACACTCCAAATATCAACAGAGAAGGCCATCCCATACCCCTTTGCAGCAATGGAAGCAAATGGTGCCCAACAATACCAAATAAAGCCCGTAATGAAACCAACCAAAACCCCCAAGTCAAATGCCCCCAATGCATCAAGCACCCCATATAAAACACCATCTTCTAAGCCCCCTAGCTCAAATCCCTATCAGAAGGAATCACCAAGCCAACAAGCCTCCTTGTCCGGTGAGATGAGGCCAGCCTGGCCCTCCCTCCCAAGAAGAAAACAAACCAGAAATACTACCAGGAATCAATCCCTTAACCAACAAACAGGATGCACTACCAAAAATGCAATCCCCAAATATATGCTTATTCATTCTAAACTGTAATGCAGTTAAGGCCATGAACATACATCAATTACAGAAAACAAAAATTATTGCAGCATTGGCAAAAATCTACATCCCAGATGATATGCTCATTCAAGCAAAAAAAGATCTTGCTTTACTCTTAACAAAGCTGAACATTGATACACAGTCATATGAAGAATAAATCAACAACACAACATATGTCAATACTCCAATGGAATGTAAGATCACTCACAGAAAATAATCTAAATGAACTAATATCATTTATAAATAATAATTCAATTAATATTGCTTGCCTCCAGGAAACTCATTTAACCCAAAATCAACACATTAAGTCTCTGGGATATACTATCCTGAGAAAGGATAGATCTTCAGAGAGAAAAGGAGGTGGTGTAGCTTTATTAGTTAATAATAATATAAAATTTTGTGGCATCAATTTTCCAGGTTTTGAAAATGATGTTGATGTAATTGGTATAAGTGTTTGGCTGAATAATTTAAAAACCTACATAATAAGCTTTTATAACCCTAATGGCCAAACTACAGATGTCAAGGATTTCTTTAATTATATAAATAATTCTAATATGTTAAAAAATATCATTATTTGTGGTGATTTCAATGCCCACAGCCTTTTGTGGGGGAATAAACCAGCAAATAAAACTGGTAAATTTATTGAGCATATGACTTCAAATAATAATGAATTAGTTGTTGCTACCCCTCCAACCCTGAATACCTATTTCAACCCCAAAAGTGGCAAATTCTCCACAATTGACCTACAAATTGTGTCTTTAAATTTTTTGAACAAAATTTACATAAATAAAATTGATAGTCTATGTACAAACCACTTTGCTATAGTTTGCTCTCTAAATGAACCTGCTGAAACTTTATCTCATACCTCCAAATATATCAACACTAAAGCAAATTGGTCTATGTTCCAAAATAAGCTAAATGATAAAATTACAAGTTTCACCCAAAGTTCATGTATTTCTAACACAACAGTTGACACACATGCTGAAGCGTTGACATCTTTACTAATAAATAAAACTAATCATGCTATCCCCAGGACAACACCTAAGAAAACATTCCCTAAACAAATTCCTAAGGCATGGTGGACAAATGAGTGCCTAAATAAATGGAGGATAAAAAAGGCAGCTAGGACAGAATTCATGAAAAAACCAACACCTACTACATATTTAAAAAAATTACAAGAAGAATCTAATCTAAAAAGGACTATAATAGATGCTAAATATAAATACTGGAATAATTTTGCAAATAATCTCTCCAGAGAAACAAATGAGCCAATTATACATAAAGTCATAAGCCACATATGTGGGAAAAAGACTTCTCCCAACCCACTCCTGTATGAGCTTACACATAATAATACCCATTATGACAACGATATTGAAAAGGCTAATCTATTTGCTATTCTTTTTGTTAATAAGCTAACATCAAATAATAAAAGCAAACTGTCCATAATTCCTATGAACCCTTGTTACTAACCGAACCCAGGATCTGAGTATATAACAAATCCATTTTCAATCCAGGAATTGAATAATGCAATACATCATATTAGGACCAAAACTAGCAGTAGCTATGACAATATACACCCTACATGGATAAAGAATCTCACACCTTCATACAAACAAGAGCTGCTAAATTTTTATAATCACGCTTGGTCATCTTCTAGGTTCCCCAATATATGGAAATGATCGTCCCTCCTACCAATCCTAAAGAAAAATAAACTTAAAGATAACCCTGAGTCTTATATGACCATAATGATTACACCTGTGATGGGGAAAATAATGGAGAAAATGATTTATCACAGACTCCTCTGGTTTGTTGAGAAAAATAACATGATCCCACACACTCAAACTGGATTCAGGAAATACCACTCCTCAACAGATGCTTTCATTTTGCTAACAAATGCAATAAATGAATCTTTCTAAAAAATTATATCCTAGTGGCAGCTTTCCCAGATTTTGAAGGAGCTTATGACAATGTGAACCACCAAATCCTTTTAAATAAACTTGCAAACCTTGGAGTACCTCCTAAGCTAGTATCCTTTATTAAATCCTTCATAGAAGTGCGAAGTTTCATTGTTTGTGTTGGTTAAGCCTCTTCATCCCAAAAGACAATATCCAAAGGCCTACCTCAGGGAGCAGTCCTCAGTTGCCTCCTTTTTGCCCTATATCTCTGGGACATGAACCTAACCCAAACGAATCTACAATGTGCTGATGATCTGGTGCTATGGTCATCTGGCAACACCTTTGAGATAGCACAGTCAAATCTGCAAAAGTTACTTTTCCAGTTTGAAAAATTCTCTCAACATTCAGATTTACCCATTGCACCCACCAAGTCAAAAATAATCCAATTTTACCGGAAGCGAAACCATGTTAATGCAAAACTAGCTCTAAATAAAACAACTATTCCAGAAGATAATAATATTAATTACTTAGGTCTCATGCTTGACAAAAAACTTAATTTACACCTCCACATTTCAAAAACAATAAAAAAAAGTTATAGAAAAGCAAATATACTAAAAAGACTTCTTTACACACACTGTGTTTGTAAGGAGAAAACCTTACTCCAGTTTTATAAATCACATATAAGGCCCCATATTGACTATGGGCTCATTGTCTATGGTGCATGTGCAAAGACCCAGATGCAAAAAAATCGAAACAATACAAAACGATATAATGCGTCTCATATTTGGTCTTAGGAAACCCACAAGCACCAAGTTTCTGCTTATGGAGAGTGGATTAACAACAATAAGGGAGAGACGTAGCTTTCTCTTGATAAAACATCTTACAAAAATTGAATCAAATAGCTCACACACATTACATAATTGGTTATGAAATCCAGCCATGCATAGAGGTATTGCAGATGAGTATGCCAATATTCAAAAGAAGTTCCCTGTACCAGCAAAGTCTATTGCACCTACTTTCCCCCAATCCCCTCCATGGAATTGGTCATTTCTATAATAAATACTGAATTTTCAAAATGGAATAAAGATTTAACCCCCATTGCTTTTGTCCAGAAAAAATTTGCAGAACTTAATACAATTACCTATAAAAATCACTTCCAAATATTTGATGGGTCAAAAATGGATGAGAAGGTTGCAAGTGGTGTTTTCCTTCCTCACCTGAAAATTGCAATGGTAGAGATATTATTTAATAATTTATCTATAATGTCTTCTGAGTTAAATGCCATAATCATGGCATTAGAACACCTTAACCAAAACCAATCTTTGATTGAAAATTCGAATAATATTATCATCTATTCCGACTCTTTATCAAGCCTTGAGTTGCTGGCCTCAGCTCCTCAATATAAGTTGGACATTGACACTTATCATTGTCTCAGTATTATTGATAATCTTGCTTCAAGCGGCATAAAAACTTACTTTCAGTACATTCCTAGCCACTCTGGCATAAGTGGTAATCATCAGGTAGATGAAATATCAAAAAATGCTATAAATATTTACCAGCCAAGTGGGAGACCAATCCCAATTAGAGATATTTACCGATGGAGGCTATCAGATATTAATTTTAATAAGATTAATCCTATCCTTTCCCCCTTTCCCAATAAGTATCTTTCTAAAATTTATCATAGAATTCGTTCTGGAACAAATGGACTAAATTTCCTTGCATTCTCATATAAGCTTTCTAATTCAAGTGGTTCAATTCCCCTGTCCCCTCTTTGCAGGCATTGTAATATGAATAATGAAACAATTGACCATTGCCTATTTGAATGTAATATGCTGACGTCTGCACAACATACCTTGCTTTGTAAACTGTTAAAATACTTCAAACACCACAAAATCCCACTATCAGCCAAGAGCCTAGCCAACTATACCTGCACACAGAGCATAGAAATGGACATCTATCATCTTATATTTGAAGTCCTAGAGTCGAAAGATCTGCTGAAAGATATCTGAATATATTTAATAAATATGAGGCAATCAAGTCAGTAGCTCTGTAGCCCACAGAGTGAAGCAAAAGGAAAAGGGCTAAATAGTTATACTGAAAAGCCCGCCTGCTGTTAAATAGAAGAAGAAGCGTCTGATGAACTGAATACTACGGGACTGACATCATTTTGCAGGAGCATATCTGGACGATATTATTATATTTAGTAATGACTTGCAGGAACATCTGGTTCATGTACAAGAAGTCATCAAACAAATCATGGAAGCAGGTCTGAAGATCCACCCAAAGAAGTGTAGCTTTAGAAAAACAGAAGTCCAGTATTTGGGACACATTGTTGGTAGTGGCAAGATAACACGATGCCATCGAGAGCAAGATCGATGCCGTCCAAAAGTACCCGTCACCAACTTCAAAGAAAGATAAACGTTCCTTTTTGGGCATGGCTGCTTACTATCAGAGATTCACACGCGATTTATCTGGTATAGCAGTGCCACTCACAGAGATGCTACAAAAGCGCTGCCCAAATTCATTTACTTTGGATGACTGTCAAGAGGAAGCTTTCAAACAGCTGAAAGAAGCCCTTGTGACAGCCCCTGTCTTATGGGCTACCAATTTCAACAAGGATTTCGTGTTGCAGACAGACGCTTTGAATATTGGGCTTGGAGGTGTTCTGACCCAGTATGATGATGATGGCAAGCATCCAATAGCTTGCAAAAGCAGGAAAATCATTGCAGCAGAGCAAAACTACTCGACAGTGGAGAAAGATGCGTTGGCGTTGAAATGGGGAATAGAGCTTTTCCTTTTATCTTCATGGTCGGAAGTTTTTGGTCAAAACTGACAATAATCCTTTGAAATGTCAACGTTTCCAGAAGTAACAACGCACGACTCAACCGTTTTGCTTTAGCACCCCAGGAATTCCAGTTTGACATCTGTAGCCAACGTGGAACATGGAACAGAAATGCTGACGCACCCTCCCGGTCAGTGTAGATAGTTTGTATATAGTTTGGTTCTTTTTGTTTATTTGGTTTTTCTTTGTTTAGATGAGCCCCCAAAACTGGCCAGCATGCTTCAGAAGAATTTTGGAGACGACAGGGTCTGGTGATCGCTTCCAGACTCTTAAAAGAGCTCAGAGGAATGAACCAGGATTTGCCAGGTTCTACAATCTACAAATCGCTGGTACCGCCAACGAGGAAAGTGCCTACTACGATCTCCATCAAGGACTCTTGTGCCATAAAAATAAATGTTCTAGGCGTTTACCCCCCCCCCCGCGCGGAGAAAAACAGAAAATACCCCGCGGAAAATACCCCCCCCCCCAAAAAAAAATACCCCCCTTTGAAAATAAGGCTTTCCGAACTTGAGAATTTTATTTGAGTTTTACTTTTTTAATTTCCGTAGGGGGAAGGAATTTTGGTACTTGTGTATTATGCGCCACTCACTCAAGTTTACGGTGTGTAAAATTCGAGAACACAACGGTTTTTTTTGTTAGTTTCTTCGTTACTTTAGAAATAAATTTGGGCTATAAATTTGCACATTATGGGGGGGGGGAAGTATAGCGGGTCTGCATGCAAAATGTGTTTTGTACAATTATTCTGCATATTAGATAGATAGATAAATAAGTGTGTTTTAAAGCCAAATATACGGCCATGAAGACAGTAAAATAACAAATGAATATAGTGAATGGGGGGGGGGTGTTTAACCCCCGTAAAATACCCCAACTCGGAACCGCCCCTCAGAAATTGCCCCCCCCCACACGGAAAGTAAACCCGGCAGAAAAAAACCCCTCCTTGGAAAATACCCGCGCAGAAAATATCCCCCCCCTGTAGAAAATGAGGTTTCTAAATTTGAAGCTTTTATTTGAGTTTTTTTTAGTTTCGTTTAAAAGTGCTAAGTAACGGGAAAAAAAAAAACAAATTTACACACCAGAAGTATCTTAAAAGCTTAGAAAAAGAAAAACACAAAATCTATTTGTGTCAAAAAGACTTCTATATGAACTTCTGCAATTTTTGGCAGTAGCGGGTACCAAATTAAACTAAAAATTGAAGAAAAAGAATATAGGCGAACAAACATCAAAATTAAGCAAAAACATATGGTACCAAAAAGTTTAAAAAGGTTTGGCTATCCTTTGAAAGGATACTTAGCTTTAGGAACCAACAAATTCTAAATTTCGTAAGTTTTTACAGACGAAAGCGTTGTCAAATTCTACGAGTTTGTTTTTCTTATCTTCCATGTGTAAAACTATCACAAATCACCATTAATCAATAAATGAAACCCAAAACTAACAGAAATTACAACAGATACCCTAGTCAAAGTCAAAACGAGCAAAAATTAAAAGGAGTATGGCTGACAACACCCATGTCTTCTGCAGACCAGAAAATAATTTGCACTTTACTTAAAAAAAAAAAAAATAACCGTGTATTGTCAGTTTGATATACATATTCTGATATCTATTCCTTATAGTCTTAATACTTCTTTATTTGTTAAAGTCAAAAAAGTGAAAACATTTAAAATGTATTTTATTTTCAGTAAAGTGCAAATAATGTTCTGGTCTTGAGGAGCTGTGGGGGGTGTCAGCTCTACTCATGCTAATTGTTGCTATTTTGAGTTTGAATAGGTTATTTATTGTAATTTCTGTTTGTTTTGGGTTCAATTCATTTATTTATGGTGATTTGTGGTAGTTTTACGCTTGGATGGTAACTACTCTCCATCCCACGCCCCTTTTCCCTAACGTCGTCTGACAAGAATTTTGAGATAGCCATTTCTGTCAGCATAAATGAAAAGTCTAGCATATATGCCTTTGGGGACACCATGACCCTCCACAGCCTCTGGGGAAAGAGCTGTAAGTTTGGAAATTTGCCCATTGTATATATACAAACATTCTATTGGGAAGTATACTTACATTTTTATGTGTGGGATGGGTAGTTTTCCGTGGGAAGAATTTTCCATTGGGAGGGAAGTTTCCGGCAATGCACTTTCCTTTGGAAATCTTGCGCTAGGATAACTTGACAGAATTTCTATGCAAAACTATTTTTAATTTGTCATAATCTTTCTTTGTCGTCTCAATTTCGCATATGGAGTTGTTCCTGGAAAATTTTAGAGGAGAAATTTTCAGCTGGGTTGACATTTTCTAGGGGATTTTTTCATGGCGGGGGGGATTTCCATGAGAGAAATTATTCATGGGGTAATTTTCCAGGCATAAATTATCCATTGAAGAACTTTTAACAGGATCAACTTCACACGGAGGGGGGGGATTCTCGGGAAAATATTCCACAGGAGATTTCTATTTTGTTTTGAAAAACGATTTGAAATTATTGTGGAAGGGGAACTCCTTTCATATACGTAATAATTTCTGTTTGTTTTAAGTTTTGATGTTGGTCCATACCTTCAGTTGAAAAAACTTGTTTTTTTAATTTAATTTCTGATCTTTTTTTAATACTACTGAGAAACCCAGCTCTCACTCCATGAAAAATTCCAGTACTTGTGTATTATACGCTACTCACTTGAGTTTACAATGTTTAAAACTCGAGAACAAACCAGTTTCTTTGTTACCTAAGAAACAAATTTAGACTATATTTGCAGATTGGGGGGGGGGGGGAGAGTATGGCTGGTCTGCATGCAAAATTTGTTTGGTACAATTATTCTGCATATTAGTTAGATAGATAAATATGAGTATTTTAAAGCCAAATATACGGTCATGAACACAGTAAAATAACATAAATGAAAGGCACAAATAACATAAACTTTGATCAGCAATCATCATAAGACACTTAAATGAAACACTATATTAACCTAATAATAGTAGTTTATGCTTGGAAAAACAGTTATTGAACAAAAAAACACTTAACACTAGGAAAAAACACTTAAATGAACATTACAATTACTTTATATTGTTACCCCTCATGGAAAAGAAGGCTTTCTAATTTGAGAATTTTATTTGAGCTTCATTTTTTTAATTTCCATAGGGGGAAGGAGTTTTGGTACTTTTGTATTATGGGCAACTCACTCAAGTTTACGCTGTCTAAAACTCAAGAACAAAACCTGTTTCTTCATTAGTTTTTTTTTTCAGCTTAGTGCAAGACAACACAAAGACAGGTAACAGAATACATGGGAAATATATAATTTGGGCTATATATTTGCACATAGGGGGTGGATTAATTATTTGGATAGTTTGAAGTCAGAAAACAATTCTATCTAGGTATATGGCCACTAAAAAAATAAAGAAGAATAGCCAGGTATCTGGAAATTTTGTTAACTAAAAAAAAAACAATAAAACAAAATAAATTACAAAAACAGTATAAAGTAAAAGTAATATTTCATTTAAGCATATTTTCCAAGTGTTAAATGTTTTTTTTTTTAATGACCATTTTTCCAAGTATTAAGTACTATTATTAGGTTAACGTAGTGTTTCATTTTAGTGTTCTATGATGATTGCTGATCAAAGTTTATATTATTTGTGCCTTTCATTTATGTTATTTTACTGTGTTCATGGCCGTATATTTGGCTTTAAAATACACTTATTTATCTATTTATCTAATACGCAGAATAATTTTACATAACACAATTTGCATGCAGACCCTCTAAACTTCACCCCCCCCCCTAATGCGCAAATCTATAGCCCAAATTAATTTCTAAAGTAACAAAGAAACTAACGAAAAAAATGGTGTGTTTTCGAATTTTACACAGCGTAAACTTGAGTGAGTGGCACACAGTGGAGTTACTGACATTAGACATCAGTTTAGGGTCTATATAAGGCTTTAGAATTACTCCTGCAGTTTGGAAATAATATGATAAAAAAAAGCATCAAAAGGTACATTAATCTTTTCTCAATGCTAGCAATGGAATCATCTCTAAATTTACTGCAGTTTTAATTGAACTGTGTAAAAAGGCTAGTAAAATGTAATTTTTCTGCATATCATAAAGAACAAATGGTTTAAATAACATGTTTCTTTTTGGAGAGTAACTGTGAAATAAAAACTGTGCTTGTTCTTGGTTCCTTAAGTTCTAGGGCAATATCTAGAGCCATTGGTGAATTTTTCAACTTAAATTATACATCAAGTTTTATTACAACATTAATTTACTCCCCCTCCCCTAATTGTTAAATACAAACCTTAATTTGTATACTTATAATGAGTTTTCTATGGTTTTGATAAAGTGTTAAATCAATTTCAAGAAAAATTGATATAGTTATATATGCACTGAATTTTTCTGAAGTCAGGGATGGGGGTAGATTTCATGTTCAAAGAAAATGAATGTTTTATTTAAATTCAAGATCAAACTTCGAGTCTAAATATAAGGGTATTTTGTATCAATCTCAATATTCATTCAATTAAAAAAAATTGTCTTTTCCAAAGCAACTTAGAGAAAATTATAATAGCCTACTTCCAATTAGAAAATAAGAAGCTTATGCTGATACCAACCAAGGAGGTCATGCATAATAATTGGTAAATATACAGCTTAAAACCTAATTTAGCAAGGATGAAAGTAAATATATCATTTGATGCCATTTTTTATGCCCTTTCATTATTCAATAATTATTACTGCAGCAAATACCATTTAAAGTCCTTAAAGGACTCAAAACATTCCATAGTAGCTAAAAGTTTATAAGCGTATTCCTGAAAAAAAAAATGGCTAGTTAAAAAAATTGCCATTTGGAGCTGATTCAGGATTGGTAATGATTATTTTTCTTAGTCTGAAGAATAAAAATTGAGTTTGAAATCAAATTTTGAGAAATTCTTAAAGAGCTAGAAACCGCTCAAAAATTACATAAGTTTTACACTAAGATTATTAATGAATGAAATTTATTTAGACTATCCTTAGTAGTTCAGACTACAGATAGTAATTATACCCCTCTTAAATTAGCTGCAAATGGAATTTTTTTCTCACTAGACAGCTTTTCTGTAAAAACATACAATTAAACTTTTGGCAACTATGGGCAAATTTCTAGGTGGCACAATAATTTAGCTAGGATGAAAGTAAAAACATCATTTGATGCCTTTTTTATGCTCTTTCATATTTCAAGAATTGCTTCTGGGGCTAGTTTCATCTTGAGCCCTTAAAAGGGCCCCAAATGTATTTCATTTTTGTAACCACACAAATAAGTTATCAACACTAGTCAAGTTATTGAAAACTAGTTCAAAACACATCATTACTTTATAAATAAGTTGTTCAAGAGTAATATATTCCAAAAATACTTATCTATAACAATTCAAACCTTTATTAAGCAACTGAAATATAAACTGTTTTCCTACCATTTCAATTTTTTTTTAATGCTGTCAACAAAAAATAGCACTGAATTTTGCAATTCAAAGCTTTGCCATCAATAGTTCAGGGAAAATTCCAATTCAGGGTATATATTTGCACATTAAGGAGGTGAGGGTGGGTAAATTTCATTGTAAATATGCAGTGGGCCAATAATTTAGCTAAGATGAAAATGAAAACATCAACTGATGTTTTTTTATGCTCTTTCATTATTCATATAAATATCTTTGGGGCCTCTCAAGATGTAATTAGCCCCAGAAGCAATTATTGAATTATGAAAGAGCATAAAAACAAGCATCAAATGATGTTTTCACTTTCATCCAAGCTAAATTATTGTGCCACCTAGAAATTTACCCAACTATGGACTGTTTTACCTTTTGGGATCCCATGAAGGGCTCAAAATGGAACTTGCCCCAGAAAGAATTGTTTAACTGAGAAAGAGCATAAGAGAAGGCATTGGGTAATGCATTCACTTTCCCCCTAGATGAAATAGGCTATATTATAAACTGCAAACTTACCCAAAACTTTTGCACATCATTAGCCATTTGCATTAATTCAAAAATTGTATTTAACTGGCCTAAATCAACTAGGCTACAGTCTATTATAGTCAAAAGCCACTTATTTACAATTTTGCCCACCGATTTTTGATAAAGAAGTGGCCTAGTCTAATGAATGTTTACACTGAAGGTGAAACCTAACTATAAAAAAAAATGATTGGTAGGGTAAATATTGAGAAGTTCACTTGAATCACCTACAAATAAAGTAAAAATACTACTTAATGCCTTTTTTTATGGTCTATCTGAAAAGAGCAAGGCTGCCAACTACTGACATCTTAAAATAGTGCAAAACAAGGCTGAAAAAGAGGGACTTTTGCAAAAAAAATTGGAAGTCAACAAATTTGCACTCTATCTGTTCACAGTTTCTCTAACTGTTCTGATCACTCATTTATTTAAGAAAAACCCTTGATTTGACTTAAAATTCTAATGGAATAGCAGGAGTTGTATTATCAAAAACTATGGCCAATGAAAAGGAGACCGAAACTTAAAAGTGAGGTAAAACACTTTGACAAAATTTAAATAAGTTCAAACCTACAAATAAAGTAAAAATACTACTTAATGCCTTTTTTATGGTCTATCTGAAAAGAGCAAGGCTGCCAACTACTGACGTCTTAAAACAGTGCAAAACAAGGCTGAAAAAGAGGGACTTTTGCAAAAAAAAATTGGAAGTAAAAAAATTTGCACTCTATCTGTTCACAGTTTCTCTAACTGTTCTGATCACTCATTTATTTAAGAAAAACCCTTGATTTGACTTAAAATTCTAATGGAATAGCAGGAGTTGTATTATCAAAAACTATGGCCAATGAAAAGGAGACCGAAACTTAAAAGTGAGGTAAAACACTTTGACAAAATTTATATAAGTTTAAACCTGTAGAGAACATATGCTTGGCTTTCCTCCTCTGCAAAACATGTCATGTATATAATCCTCTAAGCCAAAGAAATAAAAAGAGGGTAGACAAAGAGACCTATTGATAACTTCCCAATGGATTAATTTCTGAAATTGTCATTCACCTAACCCAACTTCTTCTTCTTCTAATTCACAGCAGGCGGGATATTCAGTTGGTACTATTTAGCCCTCTTCTTTTTGCTTCACTCTGTGGGCTACAGAGCTACTGTCTTGGTTGTCTCTTATTTATTAGATATTCTCAGATATCTTTCAGTAGATCTTTTGACTCAAGGAGTTCAATTATAAGATGATAGATATCGATTTCTGTGCTCTGTGTGCAGGTATAGTTGACTAAGCTCTTGGCTGATAGTGAGATTTTGTGGTGTTTGAAGTATTTTAACAGTTTACAAAGCAAGGTATGTTGTGCAGACGTCAGCATATTTCATTCAAATAGGCAATGGTCAATTGTTTCATTATTCATATTACAATGCCTGCAAAGAGGGGACAGGGGAATTGAACCACTTGAATTAGAAAGCTTATATGAGAATGCAAGGAAATTTAGTCCATTTGTTCCAGAACGAATTCTATGATAAATTTTAGAAAGATACTTATTGGGAAAGGGGGAAAGGATAGGATTAATCTTATTAAAATTAAAATCTGATAGCCTCCATCAGAAAATATCTCTAATTGGGATTGGTCTCCCACTTGGCTGGTCAATATTTATGGTATTTTTAGCTATTTAACCAACCTGATGATTACCAGTTATGACAGAGTGGCTAGGAATAAACTGAAAATGAGTTTTTATGCCACTTGAAGCAAGATTATCAATAATACTGAGACAATGATAAGTGTCAATGTCCAACTTATATTGTGGAGCTGAGGCCAGCAACTCAAGGCTTGATAAAGAGTCGGAATAGATGATAATATTATTCGAATTTGCAATCAAAGGTTGGTTTTGCTTAAGGTGTTCTAATGCCATGATTATGGCATTTAACTCAGCAGACATTATAGATAAATTATTAAATATTCTCTCACCCATTGCAATTTTCAGGTGAAGAAGGAAAACACCACTTGCAACCTTCTTATTCATTTTTGACCCATCAACAAATATTTGGAAGTGATTTCAAAGATAGCTACTACTTTCAAAGATAGCAAGAAATCCCTAAACTACAATTTTACTTCTTATTTTCCTAATTTACTCTTTTTTTGTCATTTTGATTGTATGAGTCCCATCCAAAAAAAATTTTTTAGCCCCTGGCTGGTAAGATTTTTGTTAAGAAAAAAAGCTATTTAAACCGATATGCGCCTTTCGTATTTTTAAATGGTGTGCAGAGTCTTTGAAGAACGTCTCCTCAAAAATTATCTTCATATAATCAAAAATACTTCATCCTCATCTATAACCAAGCGCTGGAAATAAAGTAGTCTTCTTGTAACCTAATGTAACCTGTAACTAGTAATCCCAATTAAAGTTTTAAATTCTATTGGTGAGTTGTGGGAAGTGCGGGTACTTGAGCTACCTATCCCCAGCAGTTTAATGCTTATAAGCCGGCCGATACCAATACAGTGCTTCCCACTCACTCCCACCTTTTTCTGCACAGTCCAAAACAAATGATGTATAACCTTTTTTGTATCGTCTTTATTGTGCATTAGTGATTAGTAATCAATTTGTCTCTTCTTTAGGATATCAATAGAAGCCTTAAAAATCTTTTTATCTGTGTGTCAAGGCAGATTTGAACTCATGATTGCAGTGTAGGTATTTGGTAAATTTTTCATGTAGCGGTGACATTCAAGGGAAATAGTCCCCACAGTCAGTGGCTGACAATCAAATCAGACATGCTGGATGAAAAGCTGACACGGCATAGAAGGGAGGGATGCAACTCTCAATTAAATAACAAGCTATTGAGAAGAAGGGGCATATGATTTAAAACTGTAATACAGTACTGAATGTAATCTAGAATGCGAAGGTCATAAAGTCAACTCACTATGATTAACATTAGATCTTTATCTATTAATGTCTCATGAATTGAGGTCAGAGGGAGGACTTGGGCTTAAAAAAGAAGCCTTGGCTGCTAGTATATCAGCAGTATCATTATATTTGATGGCTTTGTGATTTGGAATATTATTATTATTATTCATTCATTCATTACCCGTCAAAAAAAAGTACAAAAGACGGAGGATCACTAAAGATGACAAAAAGAGAGATAGAGAAAAAAACACAAATACATATTAAACAAATTACAAAGACGAGAAATAAAAACTAAATTATACATTAAATTAAAGATGGCAATCGATTGATGTCTTCCGGGAGCCACTGTATCACATTTGGCCTAAGCAGTGAGTCACTAAACCAAGGGATAAGAAAACTGAATGAAAAGGTAGGTATTTTCTAAGCTAGAACCTGAAAATAAAGCGAAAAGGTGGGAGATTCCTTGCATATCCTATGTTTATAAAATATATACAATTTTGAATTACTGTAGATGAAATTCATGATGTGTGCAGGAACTTGGATCAATAGCAAGATATATTTCCTTGTGTTGTAAAATACGACATCGGACGATCGCGGCTCAAAATTGCGAAATGAACAACTAAACAAAAAAAACAAAAGGGGGAGGAAAACAGTATAATTTTACGTCAGCTATTATGTATAGGAGGAGTCTCTTGTACATTATAGCTCACACCATTCCTCAGGGATGGTGGATCATTTAGTAAGCAGGGTGTGTCATATGTCTAATTTTGGTTTCTTTCTACATGGTGGAATCTTACGACAGAGTAAGAAAACAACCTCAAAATCGCAAAATTGACGCAGAAGAGGCAGCTAAGTATATTTTTGATATTCTAGAAGAGATGTTGTTGGATTTGCCAAACGATGATGCTGATCAAGATCCAGACTTCCTGTCTCCAGAAGACCTTATCAATGATCTTGATCCATACTTGTTGCCTCTACTGTACAATCGGCACTTATTTTTGGAAAAAGATGACGTGGTGGCTAGCAGTGAACGCAGCGACGTTGACTCGGGGTAAATTCCAACGTCTAGTCAGCAAAAGCAACCGGTAGTAGCAAGTACTGAACAATAAAAACAGAAATAGAAATTCCAAGAAAAATTCTGCTGGAAAAAAGTTGAGATAGAAAAAAGTTGATCTGTCTTGGAAAAGAAAGCCTCGCCAGGTTCCAGACATCATGGAGACTCCACTGCAATACTTCCAAAAATTCTTTGACAATGAACTTTTTGAGCAGATAGTTGAACAAGGTAATGTCTTTACACTTCAAACTGACGGATGCAACCTCTGTCTCACTGTTGAAGAGCTAAAAGTTTTCATGAGCCTTATTCTAATGCTGGGGGTGATAAAAGTTCCCAATTATCGAATGCATTGGGAAGCAGCTACCATATACCCAGCAATTGCCGACAAGATGGGCAGATAAAGATTTGACAAGATCAAACTTTTTTTTCATTTCAACAACAACGGAAACTTAAGAATCCTTGAGAACAAAGATTTGACAGGCTATACAAGATTAGACCCGTCCTGGTTCATATCCGTTCCAAGTTTCTTGAAGTCAGCCGCGAAGAACACCATTCAGTTGACGAGCAAATGATTCCTTTCAAGGGATGAAGCAACTTAAGACAATATCTACCAAAAAGGCCGACGAAGTGGGGAATAAAAGTGTTCACACGAGCTGGTGTGTCAGTTTTTGTACTTGATTTTGAAGTTTATCAAGGTAAGGACACTCTTGTTGAAGATGATATAGAGCCAGATCTTGGAGTTTGAGGCAATATAGTTTTACGTCTTACCAGAGAAAATGAACTACAAGATTTACTTTGACAACTTGTTTTCAAGCTTGAAACTAATGAGTTTGCTCAAATTTAAAGGATTTTCTTGTATTGGTACGCTGAATAAAGCGCGACGGAAGGGATGCCCGCTCCTCACAGATGGTGAAATGAAAAAACAAGAGAGAAGAACACGGTTTGCTTGACTTCGACATATGCAGGAATAACACCACAGGATACGTTCAGACGCTGGAACGTTAAGGATAAATCCAGGATTGAAGTTTCAAGGCCAGCCAATGTTTATGAGTACAACCGTCGTGTGGGTGGTGTCGATTTAGCAGACTTGCTGGTGGAGAAAGCCAAACTCATCTTCGGACACAAAAAGGGCATATGAGAATCTTCTGGGGGCTTATTGACACGGCAGTCTGCAATAGTTGGCTTTTTTTAAAAGTCAGGTGTCAAAGCATTCACTTCAAGGACAGACGAACCGATGATCTTAAGAGCCTTCAGGTCAGAAGCTGCAGCAGGGTTGTATGCCTCAGCACGTGTGTGAAATGGGGCTCGAAGAAAGTCCCAGCCCCATTCAAAGTCACAATCGAATCCGGTCGGCAATATCTGCTCAAGCCGATGAGCTTTATCACTGTCCAAAATAGACTGAGAAGCAGAGCCGCTGCAATCAGTGCAAGCCAGGATATACCGCTTTTGGATGCGAGAAATGTGAACTTTCACTATGCCTTACTGCCAAAAATAATTGTTTTGAATCATTCCACAACAAGTGAAAATGCTCTATTTTTAACGAGGATGGGGTACTGAGGAATCACAAGCATATTCGAGGGATTGGAAGAATTTGGCCTTACACGAGAATTAATGCAATTGTATTGGGATTAGTGAAGAGCCGACTTCAGGAGAAAAAGGGATGGGAGTTTTAAACACACTCTGAGATTTCTATATAAATCCCTGAGAACATGGAAAGTGATCGGTTTACGCTTCACTTTGCCCTATGAAGAAGTATGGACCAATAAATGTAGGAATTGATCGCACGTTTAACGTCATGTATGGCGAGGATCAGACTTTCTCCCAAAGATCCAGTGCCAGCGAGGGCGGTAAAAATTGCTGTACGAGCATGAGAACAGCCCAGATTAGCCTGAAAACCGAACTGATATGAGGAAACGTATCATTTCTCTCTTAGCTCATCAACAATAAGTAGCTTGAATAGTTTTCATAGCGTAGTGGAGACGGTGATGGAAAGAGGAACATTGCAAATCAGATTTTTCTTTTTTGGGAATCAGAGGCAGATAACCAATGCAGAACGACGAAGGAACAATAACTATATTAAGTATCATTTGCATGAGAAGGCTGAGGTGATGCACTAGTACATAATTTCAATTAATGATATGCAGAGTGCTCACCATGTCTATCCCACAAGATATTTTCTTTTTGAGTCAGGATATAGCTTTGATGAAAGCTTCACAAGTAACAACAAAATCATGGACAGGAGATTCATCAATGAAATTGTAAAGCTTGTCAGAAAATTGTGACTCTAAAACAGGATCAGGCTCAGAAAATTCATTTAAAAATGGGATACCAATTCGGACAAAGGAATATCTTTCGGGTCTTGCAAGTTGGAGGAGATAATACGAGGTAAATGCTTCCACAGTAGATCAGTGAATTCTTTACCTTCTCGGAATTTAGATCAACGAAGGGCAGGTTTCTTAGCGAAACCTTTTTAGATACTTTTCTCAGTTCATTGACTATGCCTTGACGGGGGTATAGGCAATATCTCCATAATTTGTACCAAGACTTATCACAGTCAAAAGCTTCAGACAGCGCTAGATTTCTTCACCATTCAGGAACTTGGGTGCCAATACGGATTTTTTCAGAGGAACTGCCCTATTTCCAGCGCACAAAAGTACATGACAGATTTCTACGGAATAGATATCAAGAATTAATATAACCTCATTACTGTCTTTAATGGAAGCCTTTTACAGAAGATGAAATGGAACCCGGATCTTGTTTAGGATGCTATCTAAAGTTTCGATGTACTGAGATGTGTCAATTTTTTCCCAATCATGAGGAGTATACCACTTATACCGGAGAACAATATGAGACTGTAACACTGGATTCTGATAAGCTTCCCGTTTAAAACTAGAAGAAATAGGAGGATGGTCTGAAACTTGAAATTTAGAAAATACCTCAACACAAAGTATATCAAGATTATACAACACAACGTGGTCAAGGTTAGTTGTGCAAGAGGAAGAATGAATGTAAGTAAACCAAGCAGATTTCTATTGAACTTTAAAATCATCACAAAATATTTCGTATAGCAAAGAAGCACGGATAAAAGCTGAAGACGAACTGAAATTTAAATCACAATTAAAATCACCTACGATCAAATACCTGATTTTCAGTTTAAGGACATCAACAAGAAGCTAGGTTTAACAAAAGCTACAAAATAAGAGCTAGGTTTACTAACTGTTAATTAGAAATCTCTCTCCGAATCTTCATCTTTGTAATTTGCGAGTAAATACACTTTTATTGCTACGCACTCATCTACTCTAACAGCCAAAAAACAATCACTAGGAAAAAAAACCACCGGAGTTAAAATTAGATGCTATAAAAGTAAAAGCTCTGTCTTTAGAAGCACAACGCTTAGCTGGAAACGAGGACGTTTTAAAGGTGGCACTAATGTCAAGTAAACCAAGGTTGTGCTTAGTCAGGAAATATTCCTGCAAACACAGAATATCATGATTAGGAAGCAAATTCTCAAGAATAGATATCTTGTTAATAAGACCACCATTAATGTTCCAAGATAGAAAGCGAATATCCATTTATCTACTTAGCTGCCCGTTTATCAGTTTGAGCGTTCCCAGTGCATTTGATACTGAAACAGGTGTAACCAGATACTTAACATGTAATGCAAAACACGTACCAAATATTAGAAAAGTCTCCATGGAACCACAGCGAGAGCACAGTTCTGCCTTCTTACAATCAGCAGCAATATGTCCTTGTTGATGGCATCTGAAACACCACCTGGGTATGAATATGAATTCCTGGACAGATAAGTTCTCATAACCCACCTTCACAAAATTTTTCAAAAGAGAATTGAGATCACTCTGTTGTTCAAAGTAAATCTTGTTGACACATGCCTTGCCACACTGCGAAGCTTTGACGCACTTTGGAATAATTTTCTCTAGATCCTTTTCGCTCACTTCTGTCGGCACGCCTTTCATTACACCGATGCAGGCGGGAAATATAACAGAGGCTAAAAGGCAAGGTTGGGGCTTTTTCATCTGGCCAGCGATTGAGGAGGCAGCGGGTTTACTTGTTACGACAATTTTCCATTCTGATGAGGATGTCTTCACCTCTTAAATATCATTTACAGCTTCAGGACATATTTTATCAATAATATCTTTCCTTAATAGTGGAGATGAAAGATTGGACTGGCAATTTTTTAACACAGCGGCATAGGTAGGAGGCTTGCATTGGTCCTTTGTGCAAGACGGCTGAGCGGAAGAGGGCGAGGCATATGCTGCTTGCACTGCGAGATGTTGCATATTTAGCTTGGACAAACTGTCAATTTTACGGGAAAGCTCATTCATTCCACAGGCTAACGTTGCAACGATCGCATCACCAATTATTGGAATTTCACGAGGTGAGTATATCACGAATTTCAGAATCATAAGTTTTTCTTTCGGTGCTGTAAATGACCACTTGCAAATGTCAAGGACATTTTTATTGTCTATTTGGTATTTAATTATCTGTGTTCCATTTTCAAGCACCTGATGTATAACCTGCTTTGCCTTTAGAATGGAATCATGACTGAGCTTGAATCATGACAAAGCTTGTCGACTTAGTAATATTGTTTCGATTTTGATACCATTGATCATCGAACGATTAATAAAATTCAAAATTGGATTTAAAATAACTTCCAAGTCATCCACTATTTCATAATTGCACTTACGATACTAATATTCAATAGATAAAAATCCGCTACAAATCAGTGCCAAAATCCGTCGCCAATATAAACTCAGTCAATCACCACAATCGGATAATTACCACAAATTTTAGATTCAAGTGACGTAACGGAAAGTTCAGAATTACTGCTCTGTCCAGCACGTATGTGATTGAATTCCCTTGTAATTAAAATGGTAAAACTTAAAATGTTTTCAAAAAGTGGCGTAATTTTGTCAAAATCCTGGGAGAGGGTGGTCAAGGCCTGATAAAGGGTGATTGGAACGATTGGGCCCAATCAGGCCCTGCGCTACCATTAGAGTGAACAAAAAAAGATTTGAACTTTAAAGCAAATAGTTTTGGACGATAAAGGATAAATTATAACCTATTCAAATAATCAAAAATAGATTTATCTTAAGTTTACATTGCTGGAGGAGATTTATTAA
Organism: Artemia sp. Qi Xiang Cuo; assembly: GCF_049724085.1. NCBI lineage: Eukaryota > Metazoa > Arthropoda > Branchiopoda > Anostraca > Artemiidae > Artemia > Artemia sp. Qi Xiang Cuo. Next base: position 42,645,978 of record NC_142814.1, on the reverse strand, counting down.
TGTATTAATTATTATATAATATATACTTTATAATGTAGAAAACTGATACACATTAAAGTCAGATTTACTGAATTTAATCGGGATACTTTCATAGGCTATTGCAGATATTTTGAACTACGTACTTGAACTACTTTACGAACGTAAACTACTTTACATGTATATCTTATTTAAATATTTAATATGTAGAGAGGACCCCAATAAAAAAGATCAAATTGGGCCCAGCAAGTATTTAATCCGGTCCTGAAGGTGGTGGTAATGTTGGAGCCAATTTTTCCAATTTTGCTGTCTAAGAGAAAATACTACTTTTACTACCAGAACCTTTTTAACTCTCTGAAAAAAGTACCCAAAAACCCGTAAAATTCTTCACAACCTGCAACCACTTTTAGAAAGTGTTCCAACCTTCTTACCAAAGTTAGTTCAGTCTTCATTGATCGATTCCAGTTATTTTTTACTGGTCTGTGTACATACTATCGGTCTTCATTGTTCTGAAATATGTCAATGAAGACTGAACTTTCGATGTTCTGAAGTAGAAAAACTAGGACATCAATAGTTGCTATACTAGACGCGATGAGGTCGACAAAAAAGTAATATTGAAATGTGAATTTTGCTGGATTGTATGTAAATATTAATACCGCAGTAACAACCCTCTCTGCTCATCTATGTCAACACAAAAAGACATTTAAATGCACCTGCTATCACCGTTTGAACCTTCTGACACAATTAATCCGTTGTAAACATAACAAGGTTCGAACGATTGTAAGTACTATTTAGCTATTAATAGTTACTAAAGTACAAAGGTAAATGTTTGCTTTCCTAATACCACATCTTATATGTAAGCAACGGGTAAACTTCTTGGCTCAGGGCAGGTTTTGTCAGATGCAAACCAACGAAATGGCCCACCCCAATGAGAACATCAAAAGACCTTATGTTCACACAAATATTCAAATTACTCAACTTGCACAATCTCAGAAAGAGCTAGAAGCTAAAACTTTCACTAACTGTATGGGGGCCAAGGGACTTCAAATATTGTATGAGTGCGAAGAAGAGAGTGGGGAGGGCGAAATATATTTATTTCAAAATAATTATTTTGTCTTTACTTCGTTTTATAGTCTAGTACTAAGGTGAATTGAAAGATAGGTGCTCACTATGGAAAATATTTATTAACAACATCTTGAGAATCAATGTAATGATCACAATGTAACTGTAAGAGCGTTCAGACATTATGAGAGCTTTGAATATGAAGTCCAAGGGCGAGTTGTACCCTGGGGGAGGGAGTTAAAATTTAAATAATGTACTAATATTTTAATTGGGAAAAATATTTGGTTCCAGAAAAAAGTCGACCCCGTTGAATATAAATAGTCTAATAGAAGATATTATTATTAATAAAAAGTCATCAACAAAGTAGAAGACCCAGCAAGTTTTGATACTTTATAAAATCTAAACTGCACACGGCAGAATATTTTTTAACAGATAAAACTAAAAAAAAATACCAAAGATGTATATCCACATTACTGAAGTTACAGTGTAGATGCAACTTATTAAGACACGACCACGTCCAATAATAAAAAAAATATCTGATAAATAACTTATCATCGATAAAAAAAAAACAAGAATTTATCTTAAAGCATTAAACAAAACTTAATAACAGAAAATTAAACAGTAATTCTAAGGCTAAAACTAATAATAATAAAAAAAAGGTACCGAAAATAAGATAACCAAAGATAAATTGCAGTAAATGAATAAATGAAACCAAAAACGAAGAGAAACTAATAAGAACTCAGGCAGAACAAATACTCAAGTGAAAATAACATAGATTATTATTAAACTTAAAACAGAAAGAATCAAAGTCTACATTCGGTTAAAACCTTATCCAGACAGAAATTTGTGAAAAACAGTTGCTGTTGTTGTTTTCACGAAGTCCCTCATTGCTATTTTGACAATTTTGGTATACTTAAAATTAAAGTATAGTTGTGTAAGTATAGTCAGTATAGTTTTGATGATGCACATGAAAGCAAGTTTGCATTTGTCAACTAGAAAGACTAAATATTGGCTCTGATTTTGTTGCGCTAACATGTTAGTGTTTTGGATATAACCTTGTTCAATCTGTTTGCTTTTGTTTTGGATTTATGTTTATAATCGGGACACTATTTTGCTGGTTATTTCGAATTCTTTCGGGAAAGACAACCACGAGGGAATATTTATGGGATAACTGAATATAGATTTATGCTAATAAAAACTAACTGGTTTTAATTTGAACTTATTTATCAGGTGAATGGATGAAGGTGGCAAAACCAAACTTGTTTGGAGCCAGCTAATGAACTATATTTCCTGATCATTAGCATGCGGTCCAAAAACGGAGATTTAATAGAGCGGTGGAGTTTTCGCCCGTGAATCTATTGCAGAAGTAAAGAAAATACTATGGCCATTCAATGAAAGATTCTAATCATAGGCAGTAAGATAGCGCTGCCTAAGTAAAGAACGATGTGGGCACAATGTTTTTTTTCCTCCATACCCGGGCAATTCGTTTTGAAGGTGTTGTCGTAGAAACTTCGAGAAGGGTTCATTCAATCGGAAATAGTATTGGCTTGTGCCCTTTTTAATAGTCAAAAGTAATTGGAGGGCAAATAACCCCCCCCCCCACGCCCATCATTCCCTCAAACACGTTCAATCAAAATTTTGAGATAGCCATTTTGTTCAGCGTAGTTGATTTCCAGATAAAAAATATGTTTTTGAGGAGGACACTTCCCCACAGCCCTCAGGGCAAGAGTTTTAAGTTATGCCCTGGTGGCATATAAGAACAATGTTGGTACAATGTATTATTTATTAATTTTTGACTTTAGAGCAGGCCACTTCATATCAAAGAAGTTGTCGTAGAAACTTCGAAAAGGGCTCATTCAATTGGAAATTGGAGTGGCTTGTGCCCTTTTTAAATGTAGAAAGTGATTGGAAGGCAACTAACAACCCGACCACGCCCACCATTTCCCAAAACACATCCAATCAAATTTTGAGATAGCCATTTTGTTCGGCGGAGCTGATTTCCACATCGAAATTATGTTAGCAAAGCGTGATAGCGCCGCCTAAGTAAAGAACGATGTGGGCAGAATGTTTTTTTTCCTCCATACCCGGGCACTTAGTATCGAAAGAGTTGTCGTAGAAACTTCGAAAAGGGCTCATTCGATTGAAAATTGGAGTGGCTAGTGTCCTTTTTTAATAGTCAAAAGTGACTGGAGGGCAACTAGCCCCCCCCACGCCCATCATTCCCCCAAACACATCCAATCCAAATTTTGAGATAGCCCTTTTGTTCAGCGTAGTTGATTTCCAGATAGAAAATATGTTTTTGAGGAGGAGACTCCCTCACGACCCTCATAGCAACGGTTTTAAGTTATACCCTGGGGGTATATAAGGTTTTTATAGAGGGCGTTGTCGTAGAAACTTCAAAACAGGCTTATTCGATTGAAAATTCAAAGGGCAAGTGCTCTTTTTACCAGTCGAAAGTGATTGGAGGGCAACTAGCTCCCCCCTCCCACGGCCATCATTCCCCAAACACATCCAATAAAAATTTTGAGATACTCATTTTGTTCAGCGTAGTTGATTATCTGATAGAAATACGTTTTGAGGAGGACACTCCCCCACAACCCTCAGAGCAAGGGTTATAAGCTATGCCCTGGGGGTATATAAGGTTTTTATTGAAATCTTTGTCGTAGAAACTTGAAAAAGGGCTTATTCGATTTGAAATTCAAAGGACTAGTACCCTTTTTGATAGTCTAAATCGATTTGAGGGCAACTAACCCCCCTCTCGCGCCCACCTTTTCCCCAAAAACATCCAATCAACATTTTTAGATATAAATTTTGTTCAACGTAGTTGACAGTTTTGGAAATTAGATGTTTAAGGATGATAACCCCCTGCCCCCACAGCCCTCAAGGCAAGGGTTGTAATTTATACCCTGGGAGCATATTAGGTTTTTATTGAAAGCGTTGTCCTTAAAACTTCAAAAGGGCTCATTCAACTGGAAATTGACAGGGCTAGTGCCTTTTTTAATAGTTGAAAGTGATTGGATAGTGACTAACGCCCCTCTTACGCCCACCATTTTCCCAACCATATCCAATCAAAATTTTGAGATATCCATTTTGTTCAACGTAGTTGAAAGTTCTGGAAATTAGGTCTTTTAGGATGATAGCCTCGACAGAGCCCTCAGTGCAAGGGTGAAAAGTTATGCCCTGGGGCATATAAAGTTTTTATTGAAAGCGTTTTCGTAGAAACTTCAAAAGGGCTCAATCAAATGAGCCGTTTTTTAAATTTATATAAAAAATTTCTATATAAACTTTATATACCCCCAGGGTATAACTTACGTCCCTTGCACTGCGGGCTCTGAGGGGGTTATCATACTAAAATACCTAATTTTAAGAACTTTCAACTACGTTGAGCAAAATGGATATCTCAAAATTTTGACTGGATTTGTCGGGGACGCTGCCTAAGTAAAGAACGGAGACACTCGAGAACGAGACAAGAAACGGAGACTAAGTAAAGAGGAGGACACTCCCCCAAAGCCCTCAGGGCAAGAGTTTTAAGTCATGCCCTGGGGGCATATAAGAACGATGTTGGCACAATGTATTATTTAATAATTTTTTACTTTAGAGCAGGCCACTTCGTATCGAAGAAGCTGTCGTAGAAATTTCGAAAAGGGCTCGTTCAATTCGAAATTGGAGTGGCTTGTGCCCTTTTTAATAGTCGAAAGTGATTGGAAGGCGACTAAACCACGCCCATCATTTCCCGAAACACAGGTTTGAACTCATGATTGCAGTGTAGGTATTTGGTAAATTTTTCATGTAGCGGTGACACTCAAGGGAAATAGTCCCCACAGTCAGTGGCTGACAATCAAATCAGACATGCTGGATGAAAAACTGACACGACATAGAAGGGAGGGATGTAACTCTCACTTAAATAAGAAACTATTGAGAAGAAGGGGCATATGATTTAAAACTGTAATACAGTACTGAATGTAATCTAGAATGCGAAGGTCATAAAGTCAACTCACTATGATTAACATTAGATCTTTATCTATTAATGTCTCGTGAATTGAGGTCAGAGGGAGGACTTGGGCTTAAAAAAGAAGCCTTGGCTGCTAGTATATCAGCAGTATCATTATATTTGATGGCTTTGTGACTTGGAATATTATTATTATTATTCATTACCCGTCAAAAAAAGTACAAAAGACGGAGGATCACTAAAGATGACAAAAAGATAGATAGAGAAAAAAACGCAAATACATATTAAACAAATTACAAAGACGAAAAATAAAAACTAGAAATTCTTCTACAAATAATCACTGCTTGAGAGTTTAAAATGATATATTGAAAAATTAGATACTTCAGCTAAACAGGATGCTTAGTTTATATGGTCATTGAAATTGAGCATAGGCCTACAGGTATATATTTCAAAGTTAATTTGATTAGTTTTATTTTTTTTAATTTCTTTAGGAGGAAGGAATTTTAGTACTTGAATGTTATGTGCCAATCACTCAAGTTTACGCTGTGTAAAATTCGAAAACACACCATTTTTTTCGTTAGTTTCTTTGTTACTTTAGAAATTAATTTGGGCTATAGATTTGCGCATTAGGGGGGGGGGTGAAGTTTAGAGGGTCTGCATGCAAATTGTGTTACGTACAATTATTCTGCGTATTAGATAAATAAGTGTATTTTAAAGCCAAATATATGGCCATGAACACAGTAAAATAACATAAATGAAAGGCACAAATAATATAAACTTTGATCAGCAATCATCATAGAACACCAAAATGAAACACTACGTTAACCTAATAATAGTACTTAATGCTTGGAAAAACGGTCATTAAAAAAAAAAACATTTAACACTTGGAAAATATGCTTAAATGAAATATTACTTTTACTTTATACTGTTTTTGTAATTTATTTTTTTTATTGTTTTTTTTTTAGTTAACAAAATTTCCAGATACCTGGCTATTCTTCTTTATTTTTTTAGTGGCCATATACCTAGATAGAATTGTTTTCTGACTTCAAACTATCCAAATAATTAATCCACCCCCTATGTGCAAATATATAGCCCAAATTATATATTTCCCATGTATTCTGTTACCTGTCTTTGTGTTGTCTTGCACTAAGCTGAAAAAAAAACTAATGAAGAAACAGGTTTTGTTCTTGAGTTTTAGACAGCGTAAACTTGAGTGAGTTGCCCATAATACAAAAGTACCAAAACTCCTTCCCCCTATGGAAATTAAAAAAATAAAACTCAAATAAAATTCTCAAATTAGAAAGCCTTCTTTTCCATGAGGGGTAACAATATAAAGTAATTGTAATGTTCATTTAAGTGTTTTTTCCTAGTGTTAAGTGTTTTTTTGTTCAATAACTGTTTTTCCAAGCATAAACTACTATTATTAGGTTAATATAGTGTTTCATTTAAGTGTCTTATGATGATTGCTGATCAAAGTTTATGTTATTTGTGCCTTTCATTTATGTTATTTTACTGTGTTCATGACCGTATATTTGGCTTTAAAATACTCATATTTATCTATCTAACTAATATGCAGAATAATTGTACCAAACAAATTTTGCATGCAGACCAGCCATACTCTCCCCCCCCCCCAATCTGCAAATATAGTCTAAATTTGTTTCTTAGGTAACAAAGAAACTGGTTTGTTCTCGAGTTTTAAACATTGTAAACTCAAGTGAGTAGCGTATAATACACAAGTACCGGAATTTTTCATGGAGAGAGAGCTGGATTTCTCAGTATTATTAAAAAAAGATCAGAAATTAAATTAAAAAAAAAACAAACAGTTTTTTCAACTGAAAGTAAGGAGCAACATCAAAACCTAAAACAAACAGAAATTATTACGTATATGAAAGGAGTTGCCCTTCCACAATAATTTCAAATCGTTTTTCAAAACAAAATAGAAGTCTCCTGTGGAATATTTTCCCGAGAATCCCCCCCCTTCCGTGTGAAGTTAATCCTGTTAAAAGTTCTTCAATGGATAATTTATGCCTGGAAAATTACCCCATGAAAAATTTCTCTCAGGGAAATCCCCCCCGCCATTAAAAAATCCCCTAGAAAAGGCCAACCCAGCTGAAAATTTCTCCTCTAAAATTTTCCAGGAACAACTCCATATGCGAAATTGAGACGACAAAGAAAGATTATGACAAATAAAAATAGTTTTGCATAGAAATTCTGTCAAGTTATCCTAGCGCAAGATTTCCAAAGGAAAGTGCATTGCCGGAAACTTCCCTCCCAATGGAAAATTCTTCCCACGGAAAACTACCCATCCCACACATAAAAATGTAAGTATACTTCCCAATAGAATGTTTGTATATATACAATGGGCAAATTTCCAAACTTACAGCTCTTTCCCCAGAGGCTGTGGAGGATCATGGTGTCCCCAAAGGCATATATGCTAGACCTTTCATTTATGCTGACAGAAATGGCTATCTCAAAATTCTTGTCAGACAACGCTAGGTAAAAGGGGCGTGGGAGGGAGAGTAGTTACCATCCAATCGTAAAACTACCACAAATCACCATAAATAAACGAATTGAACCCAAACGAACAGAAATAACAACAAATAACCTATTCAAACTCAAAATAGCAACAATTAGCATGAGTAGGGCTGACAACCCCCACACCTCCTCAATACCAGAACATTATTTGCACTTTACTGAACACAAAATACACTTTAAATGTTTTCACTTTTTTGACTTTATCAAATAAAGAAGTATTAAGACTATAAGAAATGGATATCAGAATATGTATATCAAAATGACAATACACGGTTATTGTTATATTTTTTTAGTAAAGTGCAAATTATGTTCTGGTCTGAAGAAGACATGGGTGTTGTCAGCCATACTTCTTTTAATTTTTGCTTGTTTTGAGTTTGACTAGGGTATCTGTTGTAATTTCTGTTAGTTTTGGGTTTCATTTATTGATTAATGGTGATTTGTGATAGTTTTACACATGGAAGATAAGAAAAACAAACTCGTAGAATTTGACAACGCTTTCGTCTGTAAAAACTTACGAAATTTAGAATTTGTTGGTTCCTAAACCTAAGTATCCTTTCAAAGGATAGCCAAACCTTTTTAAACTTTTTGGTACCATATGTTTTTGCTTAATTTTGATGTTTGTTCGCCTATATTCTTTTTCTTCAATTTTTAGTTTAATTTGGTACCCGCTACTGCCAAAAATTGCAGAAGTTCATATAGAAGTCTTTTTGACACAAATAGATTTGTGTTTTTTTTCTAAGCTTTTAAGATGGTGTGTAAAATTGTTTTTTTCCCGTTCCTTAACACTTTTCAACGAAACTAAAAAAAACTCAAATAAAAGCTTCAAATTTAGAAACCTCATTTTCTACAGGGGGGGGGGATATTTTCTGCGCGGGTATTTTCCAAGGAGGGGTTTTTTCTGCCGGGGTTACTTTCCGTGTGGGGGGGGGGCAATTTCTGAGGGGCGGTTCCGAGTTGGGGTATTTTCCGGGGGTTAAACACCCCCCCCCCCCCATTCACTACATTCATTTGTTATTTTACTGTCTTCATGGCCGTATATTTGGCTTTAAAACACACTTATTTATCTATCTATCTAATGTGCAGATTAACTGTACGAAACACATTTTGCATGCAGACCCGCTATACTTCCCCCCCCCCCTAATGTGCAAATCTATAGCCCAAATTTATTTCTAAAGTAACGAAGAAACTAACAAAAAAAACCGGTGTTTTCTCGGATTTTACACATCGTAAACTTGAGTGAGTGGCACATAATACACAAGTACCAAAATTCCTTCCCCCTACGGAAATTAAAAAAGTAAAACTCAAATAAAATTCTCAAGTTCGGAAAGCCTTATTTTCAAAGGGGGGTATTTTTTTTTTGGGGGGGGGGGGTATTTTCCGCGGGGTATTTTCTGTTTTTCTCCGCGCGGGGGGGGGGTAAACGCCTAGAACCTTTATTTTTATGGCACAAGAGTCCTTGATGGAGATCGTAGTAGGCACTTTCCTCGTTGGCGGTACCAGCGATTTGTAGATTGTAGAACCTGGCAAATCCTGGTTCATTCCTCTGAGCTCTTTTAAGAGTCTGGAAGCGATCACCAGACCCTGTCGTCTCCAAAATTCTTCTGAAGCATGCTGGCCAGTTTTGGGGGCTCATCTAAACAAAGAAAAACCAAATAAACAAAAAGAACCAAACTATATACAAACTATCTACACTGACCGGGAGGGTGCGTCAGCATTTCTGTTCCATGTTCCACGTTGGCTACAGATGTCAAACTGGAATTCCTGGGGTGCTAAAGCATAACGGTTGAGTCGTGCGTTGTTACTTCTGGAAACGTTGACATTTCAAAGGATTATTGTCAGTTTTGACCAAAAACTTCCGACCATGAAGATAAAAGGAAAAGCTCTATTCCCCATTTCAACGCCAACGCATCTTTCTCCACTGTCGAGTAGTTTTGCTCTGCTGCAATGATTTTCCTGCTTTTGCAAGCTATTGGATGCTTGCCATCATCATCATACTGGGTCTGAACAGCTCCAAGCCCAATATTCAAAGCGTCTGTCTGCAACACAAAATCCTTGTTGAAATTGGTAGTCCATAAGACAGGGGCTGTCACAAGTGCTTCTTTCAGCTGTTTGAAAGCTTCCTCTTGACAGTCATCCAAAGTAAATGAATTGGGCAGCGCTTTTGTAGCATCTCTGTGAGTGGCACTGCTATACCAGATAAATCGTGTGTGAATCTCTGATAGTAAGCAGCCATGCCTAAAAAGGAACGTTTATCTTTCTTTGAAGTTGGTGACGGGTACTTTTGGACGGCATCGATCTTGCTCTCGATGGCATCGTGTTATCTTGCCACTACCAACAATGTGTCCCAAATACTGGACTTCTGTTTTTTTAAAGCTACACTTCTTTGGGTGGATCTTCAGACCTGCTTCCATGATTTGTTTGATGACTTCTTGTACATGAACCAAATGTTCCTGCCAGTCATTACTAAATACAATAATATCGTCCAGATATGTTCTTGCAAAATGATGTCAGTCCCGTAGTATTCAGTTCATCAGACGCTTCTTCTTCTATTTAACAGCAGGCGGGCTTTTCAGTATAACTATTTAGCCCTTTTCCTTTTGCTTCACTCTGTGGGCTACAGAGCTACTGGCTTGATAGCCTCATATTTATTAGATATATTCAGATATCTTTCAGCAGATCTTTCGACTCTAGGAGTTCAAATATAAGATGATAGATGTCGATTTCTTTGCTCTGTGTGCAGGTATAGTTGGCTAGGCTCTTGGCTGATAGTGGGATTTTGTGGTGTTTGAAGTATTTTAACAGTTTACAAAGCAAGGTATGTTGTGCAGACGTCAGCATATTACATTCAAATAGGCAATGGTCAATTGTTTCATTATTCATATTACAATGCCTGCAAAGAGGGGACAGGGGAATTGAACCACTTGAATTAGAAAGCTTATATGAGAATGCAAGGAAATTTAGTCCATTTGTTCCAGAACGAATTCTATGATAAATTTTAGAAAGATACTTATTGGGAAAGGGGGAAAGGATAGGATTAATCTTATTAAAATTAATATCTGATAGCCTCCATCGGTAAATATCTCTAATTGGGATTGGTCTCCCACTTGGCTGGTCAATATTTATAGCATTTTTTTGCTATTTCATCAACCTGATGATTACCACTTATTCCAGAGTGGCTAGGAATGTACTGAAAGTAAGTTTTTATGCCGCTTGAAGCAAGATTATCAATAATACTGAGACAATGATAAGTGTCAATGTCCAACTTATATTGAGGAGCTGAGGCCAGCAACTCAAGGCTTGATAAAGAGTCGGAATAGATGATAATATTATTTGAATTTTCAATCAAAGGTTGGTTTTGCTTAAGGTGTTCTAATGCCATGATTATGGCATTTAACTCAGCAGACATTATAGATACATTATTAAATAATCTCTCTCCCATTGCAATTTTCAGGTGAGGAAGGAAAACACCCCTTGCAACCTTCTCATCCATTTTTGACCCATCAACAAATATTTGGAAGTGATTTTTATAGGTAATTGTATTAAGTTCTGCAAATTTTTTCTGGACAAAAGCAATGGGGGTTAAATCTTTATTCCAATTTGAAAATTCAGTATTTATTATGGGAAATGACCAATTCCATGGAGGGGATTGGGGGAAAGTAGGTGCAATAGACTTTGCTGGTACAGGGAACTTCTTTTGAATATTGGCATACTCATCTGCAATACCTCTATACATGGCTGGATTTCTTAACCAATTATGTAATGTGTGTGAGCTATTTGATTCAATTTTTTTAAGATGTTTTATCAAGAGAAAGCTACGCCTCTCCCTTATTGTTGTTAATCCGCTCTCCATAAGCAGAAACTTGGTGCTTGTGGGTTTCCTAAGACCAAATATGAGACGTATTATATCATTTGGTGTTGTTTCAATTTTTTGCATCTGGGTCTTTGCACATGCACCATAGACCATGAGCCCATAGTCAATATGGGGTCTTATATGTGATTTATAAAACTGGAGTAAGGTTTTCTCCTTACAACCCCAGGGTGTGGAAAGAAGTCTTTTTAGTATATTTGCTTTTCTATAACATTTTTTATTGTGTTTGAAATGTGGAGCTGGAAATTAAGTTTTTGGTCAAGCATGAGACCTAGGTAATTAATATTATTATCTTCTGGAATAGTTGTTTTATTTAGAGTTAGTTTTGCATTAACATGGTTTCGCTTCCGGTGAAATTGGATTATTTTTGACTTGGTGGGTGCAATGGGTAAATCTGAATGTTGAGAGAATTTTTCAAACTGGAAAAGTGACTTTTGCAGATTTGACTGTGCTATCTGAAAGGTTTTGCCAGATGACCATAGCACCAGATCATCAGCATATTGTAGATTAGTGTGGGGTAGGTTCATGTCCCAGAGATATAGGGCAAAAAGGAGGCAACTGAGGACTGCTCCCTGAGGTAGGCCTTTGGATATTGTCATTTGGGGTGAAGAGGCTGAACCTACACAAACAATGAAACTTCGCACTTCTATGAAGGATTTAATAAAGGATACTAGCTTAGGAGGTACTCCAAGGTTTGCAAGTTTATTTAAAAGGATTTGGTGGTTCACATTGTCATAAGCTCCTTCAAAATCTAGGAAAGCTGCCACTAGGATATTATTTTTTGAGAAAGATTCATTTATTGCATTTGTTAGCAAAATGAAAGCATCTGTTGAAGAGTGGTATTTCCTGAATCCAGTTTGAGTGTGTGGGATCATGTTATTTTTCTCAACAAACCAGAGGAGTCTGTGATAAATCATTTTCTCCATTATTTTCCCCATCACAGGTGTAATCATTATGGGCCTATAAGACTCAGGGTTATCTTTTGGTTTATTTTTCTTTAGGATTGGTAGGAGGGACGATCATTTCCATATATTGGGGAACCTAGAAGATGCCCAAGCGTGATTATAACAATTTAGCAGTTCTTGTTTGTATGAAGGTGTGAGATTCTTTATCCATGTAGGGTGTATATTGTCATAGCTACTGCTAGTTTTGGACCTAATATGATGTATTGCATTATTCAATTCCTGGATTGAAAATGGATTAGTTATGTACTCAGATCCAGGGCACGGTTAGTAACTAGGGTTCATAGGAATTGTGGACATTTTGCTTTGATCATTTGATGTTTGTTTATTAGCAAAAGGAATACCAAATAGATTATCCTTTTTGATATCGTTGTCATAATGGGTATTATTATGTAAAAGTTCATACAGGAGTGGGTTGGGAGAAGTCTTTTTCCCACATATGTGGCTTATGACTTTATGTATAATTGGCTCATTTGTTTCTCTGGAGATTATTTGCAAAATTATTCCAGTATTTATATTTAGCATCTATTATAGTCCTTTTTAGATTAGATTCTGCTTGTAATTTTTTAAAATATGTAGTAGGTGTTGGTTTTTTTATGAATTCTGTCCTAGCTGCCTTTTTTATCCTCCATTTATTTAGGCACTCATTTGTCCACCATGCTTTAGGGAATTTGTTTAGGGAATTTTTTCTTAGGTGTTGTCCTGGGGATAGCATGATTAGCTTTATTTATTAGTAAAGATGTCAACGCTTCAGCATGTGTGTCAACTGTTGTGTTAGAAATGCATGAACTTTGGGTGAAACTTGTAATTTCATCATTTAGCTTATTTTGGAAAATAGACCAATTTGCTTTAGTGTTGATATATTTGGATGTATGAGATAAAGTTTCAGCAGGTTCATTTAGGGAGCAAACTATAGCAAAGTGGTCTGTACATAGACTATCAATTTTATTTATGTAAATTTTGTTCAAAAAATTTAAAGACACAATTTGTAGGTCAATTGTGGAGAAATTGCCACTTTTGGGGTTGAAATAAGTATTCAGGTTTGGAGGGGTAGCAACAACTAATTCATTATTATTTGAAGTCATATGCTCAATAAATTTACCAGCTTTATTTGCTGGTTTATTCCCCCACAAAAGGCTGTGGGGATTGAAATCACCACAAATAATGATATTTTTTAACATATTAGAATTGTTTAAATAATTAAAGAAATCCTTGGCATCTGTAGTTTGGTCAGTAGGGTTATAAAAGCTTATTATGTAGGTTTTTAAATTATTCAGCCAAAAAATTATACAAATTACATAAACATAATTTTCAAAATCTGGAAAATTGATGCCACAGAATTTTATATTATTATTAACTAATAAAGCTACACCACCTCCTTTTCTCTTTGAAGATCTATCCTTTCTCAGGATAGTATATCCCAGAGACTTAATTTGTTGATTTTGGGTTAAATGAGTTTCCTGGAGGCAAGCAATATTAATGGAATTATTATTCATAAATTATATTAGTTCATTTAGCTTATTTTCTGTGAGTGATCTTACATTCCATTGGAGTATTGATAAATGTTGTGTTGTTGATTTATTCTTCATATAATTGTGTATCAATGTTCAGCTTTGTTAAGAGTAAAGCAAGATATTTTTTTGCTTGAATGAGTATATCATCTGGGATGTAGATTTTTGCCAATTCTGCAATAATTTTTTTTTTCTGTAGTTGATGTATGTTCATGGCCTGAACTGCATTACAGTTTAGAATGAATAAGCATATATTTGGGGATTGCATTTTTGGTTGTGCATTCTGTTTGTTGGTTAAGGGATTGATTCCTGGTAGTGATTCTGGTTTGTTTCTTCTTGGGAGGGAGGGCCAGGCTGGCCTCATCTCACCGGACAAGGAGGCTTGTTGACTTGGTGATACCCTCTGATAGGGATGTGAGCTAGGGGGCTTAGAAGATGGTGTTTTATATGGGGTGCTTGATGCATTGGGGGCATTTGACTTAGGGGTTTTGGTTGGTTTCATTACAGGCTTTATTTGGTATTGTTGGGCAGCATTTGCTTCCATTGCTGCAAAGGGGTATGGGATGGCCTTCTCTGTTGATATTTGGAGTGTTCAAGCTCTTTTCTTGTATGCAGGGCATAATGGTTTATTTGTAGATTCATGTGGGCCTTTGCAATTGATGCATGTAGGCTGAGTGTTGTTGCATGTTTTCAGCTCTTTAGGATGGAAATATTTACAATTACTACACTCTTGGAGAATTTCATTGCATTTGTTTGTTGTGTGTCCCAGTTTGAAACACTTCTGACACTGAATAGGCTTAGGTTTGTATTCCTTGTGTGGTTTGATTTGCCCAAATAGGAATAATTTTTCTGGGATATCAATTTTATCCTTCAGTGTGAATAAGAAGGATCTACTAGTTTTTAGGCCATTAGAGTTGGGTTTTCCAAGTTGGGTAACATCCTCAACTGGGATTGTGTTTCCAGCCCTATCTGACAGGCCTTCTTTTAACTCCTGAGTAGATATCTCTGGGGGAACATTATAAACTACTATTTTTGTTGGTGATTGTTTTGGGTTCCAATTAGATGCAATAATTGGGTTATTCAGAAGGGATTTAAGGTTAATTATTGTATATGCTGATTTCTGATCTTCTACAGCTATTAGCAGAGATCCATCACGGTTAATGTTAAGAGAGAATATTGATTTTAGCAATTTAAAAATTGCAACTCTTATTGCAGTGATCATTTTTATGTCAAAGGGGGTAGTGGGAGTAATTTTAAGGTAAATTCCTAAGTTTTTGGAGGGAGGTTCTTGGGCAGGGAGAGGGGACATGCTTTTAATTGGGAGATTTTTTTCCTTTTTTTAGAACTTCTAGAGAGGACCTCTTGAAACCCATTATCATCATTTATGGTTACATTAGCCCCTACACTTATCATTGTCCTATTCTCCGAATTGGAGCTATCATTAGAACTTTGAGATAGGGTGCTTGACCAGCCAGGATGGGTATCTTTCACTCTGACACTTTCACTGGAATTTGATTTGGGATCTGGGGGGACTTTTTTTTTGGAGGACTTCTAATCATTGCCTATTGGAAAAAGCTTTAAACACAAAAATAAAACCAAAACAAGAAGGGAAAATAGATTATATCAAACCGTCTGCACTATACTATGGGGAGGATAAACACCACAGAATAGTCCTGAGGATGACTTGAGCAGAATTGGTTTAGTACAACTGCTGATTAGAAGAGATAATAATCACAAGAAAATATATTTCGATTTTCTTATAAGGTTGCTG
>NC_142814.1:41836973-41896973 GCF_049724085.1 Artemia sp. Qi Xiang Cuo | reverse complement strand
TATCAACCCACACACCCCCAAATCATAGGTTTCAGACATCACACACCTACGAAAGACTAAGAAATCCGGTTATGAAAAGTCAGCAATAGCAAATTACATATCCCAAATCATAGGTTTCAGACAACACTCACCTATGAACGGCTAAGAAACCTAGCTTAGAAAAGTCAAAAATAGCAAACTAGTCATCCCAAACTATATGTTTCAGACAACAAACACCTATGAAAGGCTAAGAAATCCAGCTCAGAAAAGTCAAAAGTAGCAATCCACCCACCCCAAATCATAGGTTTCAGACACTACACACCTATGAAAGACTAAGAAATCCAACTCAGAAAAGCCTGAAATAGCAACCCACACATCCCAAATCATAGGTTTCAGACACCACACACCTACGAAAGACTAAGAAATCCGGTTATGAAAAGTCGGAAATAGCAAATTACACATCCCAAACTATTGGTTTCAGACAACATTCACCTACGAAATACTAGAAAACCTTAGCTCAGAAAAAGCCTGAAATAGCAAACTACACATCCCAAATCATAATGTTCTGACAACACATACCTATGAAAGGCTAAGAAACCTAGCTCAGAAAAGTCGAAAATAGCAAACTACACATCCCAAATCATAGGTTTCAGACACTACACACCTATGAAAGACTAAGAAATCCAACTCAGAAAAGCCTGAAATAGTAATTTACATATCCCAAATCATAAGTTTCAGACAGCATTCACCTATGAAATACTAAGAAACCTTAGCTCAGAAAAGTCTGAAATAGCCAACTACTCATCCCAGACTCGAAGTTTCAGACAACAAACACCTATGAGTGACTAAGAATCCTAGCTCTGAAAAGTCCAAAAACCAAACTACACCTCCCAAATCATAATTTTCTGAAAGGACACACATATGATAGTCTAAGAAATCTATCTCAGAAAAGTCAAAAATATCAAATTAACCATCCCAAATCATAGGTTTCAGTCAACACACACCTACGAATGGCTAAGAAATCCAGCTCAGAAAAGTCAAAAAATAGCAACCCACACATCCCAAATCATAGGTTTCAGACACCACACACCTACGAAAGACTAAGAAATCCGGTTATGAAAAGTCGGAAATAGCAAATAACATATCCCAAATCATAGGTTTCAGACAACACTCACCTATGAACGGCTAAGAAACCTAGCTCAGAAAAGTCAAAAATAGCAAACTAGTCATCCCAAACTATAGGTTTCAGACAACAAACACCTATGAAAGGCTAAGAAATCCAGTTCAGAAAAGTCAAAAGTAGCAATCCACCCATCCCAAATCATAGGTTTCATACAACTCACACCTATGAAAGACTAAGAAATCCAGCTCAGAAAAGTCAAAAATAGCAAACTACATATCCCAAATCATCGGTTTCAGTCAACACACACCAACGAGAGACTAAGAAACCTAGCTCAGAAAAGTCGAAAATAGCAAACTATTCATCCCAAACTATTGGTTTCAGACAACATTCACCTACGAAATACTAGAAAACCTTAGCTCAGAAAAGCCTGAAATAGCAAACTATACATCCCAAATCATAATTTTCTGACAACGCATACCTATGAAAGGCTAAGAAATCCAGCTCAGAAAAGTCTAAAATAGCAAACTACACATCCCAAATCATAGGTTTCAGACACCACACACCTATGAAAGACTAAGAAATCTAACTCAGAAAAGTCAAAAATAGCAAACTACATATCCCAAATCATCAGTTTCACTCAACACACACCAACGAAAGGCTAAGAAACCTAGCTCATAAAAGCCTGAAATAGCAAACTACTCATCCCAAACTATTGGTTTCAGACAACATTCACCTAGGAAATACTAGGAAACCTTAGCTCAGAAAAGCCTGAAGTAGCAAACTACACATCCCAAATCATAGGTTTCAGACAACACACATCAACGAAAGGCGGGTGCACGGGGAGAGCCTTTGAGGGTCTGTGGGGCCCTTGAGGGTCGGTGGTCCTTTGGGAGCTTGGGGGGACCTTTGGGGACCGGTGGATGGGCTTTGGGGGTCTGGTGGGGCCTTTGGGGGCGCCGGTGGCCCTTTGGGTGCCTGGGGGACATTTGGGGACCGGTGGAAGGCCTTTGGGACCCCGTTGGCCTTTTGGGAGCTCGATGGGCCTTTGGGGGGCCCGGGGATGGCATTTGGGGGTCTGGGTGGGCCTTTGGGGCGTCGGTGACCCTTTGGGAGCTTGGGGGCCTTTGAGTGTCCGGGGGGGCAGTTGGGGGCCTGGGGGACATTTGGGGACCGGTGGAGGGCCTTTGGGAGCTTGGGGGGCCTTTGAGGACCGGGGGCTTCCTTCGGGGTTGGGGTAGGAGGATTGGAACCCTTTGGGGTTGGGTTAGAGGACCTCACAACACTGTTCAAATGAAACATGTGTATTATAACGACCACAGAGTTTCACCATTAAGTTCTCTTCTAAAATCTCTTCAAAATCTTCTTTTAAAATGTCTCTATCTGTTTCGCCGAAATAGAGGCGTTGCCTCGTCTAAAACGGTTTCGCCCAAATAATCCCTAAACGCAAATTCAGCGTGTTCCTTTGTTATTGGCATCTCTGCGCTAACGCATTTCAATTATTTGGAAACCTGATTCCCACGCTAAAACAATTCATCGCTAAGATGTTTCTTGCCTAATTGTTTCCATGTCCTTTGGTTATTAATATCCTTTGGAGTTCGACCAGTAGAACTGTTCCCGAGGCAAAGACATTAATGATTTGGATCTATTCCTGGAGAAATATTTCTGGGCGAAAATTTTTAAAGTCTGACAGATGATGTCATTGATTGATTGATCTGTCAAGAAAGGGGAAATTAATTTGTTGTTTCTAAGGGGAATTATTGATTCACGATAGGTGAATTGAGGTCGACAGCACAGGTGTTCCAAGGTTGATGTTGTTGTTGTTGTAAGTGCACGCTCTCAGCGAACTTTATGTAAATCAAGTTCACAGGTGCTACTCGTGACAGGACCACGTGGTTTATGGTTTTCCAAGTGAGAAAGTTCCTGTTTTTCCAAGTGAGAAAATTCCTGTTTTTTCATTCTCACTGAGAAAACCATATAACAGACATGAATTGCTGTTGACATCCACCTGTTTTTTCATTCTCACTGACAAAAACCATAAAACATCCATAATTTGATGTTGACATCTGAGAAAAACATCAAATAAATCGAACAACACACATAACCATCAATGAAAACAACCATAAATGTGACAAAATTCATGGTTTTTCAAGTGAGAAAATTCCTGTTTTTTCATTCTCACTGAGAAAACCATAAACCACGTGGTGCTGTCACGACTCAATAAGGCATCTCTACTAACGAACAAATTTTTTTGTCAGAGTCGGAAAAATCGTGGCAGTTCGTGCCACGATTTTAGCGAATCACTTTTTACCGAGTGCTCAAAAGCATTGAGGAGGGGGGTGCCCTCCTCCTCCCATATGTGTTGACTTTGTTCTTCTAATTATATACTTATGTTTACATATTTGTTTATTTTATTTGCTACAATCAAAAAAAGAGCATAAACCAGACATTTAAAACAAGAATATTCTAAACTTTACTGTATCTGAAACAGTGTCAAAAATTTAACCCTGGTAACAACCATGGCTGTAATTAGATATGGTTTTATAATCTTATCATAATGTCATAAGGACTTATCTTATTTGTATAATCCAACTCATGAGTTTGGCTATTTATTCATTGTGCAAAAAAAACTTATTTAAACTGACGTTTAATAGGGAATAATCTAGACTGTAGTGTGTCTGAACCTGTTTATGCAAAAGTAAAACCTTGGTGGCATCCTGGTATTATACTACTACTACTAACAACTCAATGCAGCACCAAGCTGCCTGAGGCCAACACTGCTACGTACGCTTCTTTTTAATCCAAACCTATATAAAACCTCCCTCTTTACACCCTTCCAAAAATTTCCAATTTTCCTTAAATCCTTCCTTACGACCCCCCCTACTTTGAAGTCAACCTGCTTTTCATTTGACCTTAGATGGCTGTCCGAAAAGGACGGTCTTTGCCAATATGTTGCCCTTCATCCGCAGAACGTGTCCTAGCCATCAAAATCTTTTTCTTTTTATAGCCTTAGACGGAGGATA
This sequence comes from Artemia sp. Qi Xiang Cuo, assembly GCF_049724085.1. NCBI lineage: Eukaryota > Metazoa > Arthropoda > Branchiopoda > Anostraca > Artemiidae > Artemia > Artemia sp. Qi Xiang Cuo. Next base: position 41,892,851 of record NC_142814.1, on the reverse strand, counting down.
GAACCAGATCTTTCGTTTTCACCTTTACTTATTCCTAGTCTAAATGACATGGTCTTCTTAACATTAATTTTCAAGCTTATTCTAGCGCCCTGAAATGTCAAAACTCCAAAAAATCATTCATTTTGCTGATATTTTCATCTAGGACGCTCATGTCATCAGCAAACTCTAATATTCCATGTTATCCCAGAGTCTTTGTCGTGTTCCTTAGGACAAAGTCCATCAAAATAGCCCACACATATAGTTTCCCTAAATCACTAGGTACTTCCCTCTTTTCGATAATGATATTCATAAGCTTCAGTAGTTCATCTCTAACTTCACAGCCACCGTATTTAACGAATTCATTTGCAGCACCTGGGCCCTTATTATATTTAATCCTTTCAGGACTGTTTCTATTTCTTCCTCGCAACATAGTTCCTGTTTCACTTCCAATGTGTCACAAACTTTTTAAGTTATTGTCTATATCATGTCCTATAACTTTATCACGGTTTAGCAAGTCCTCGGAGTGATAAGCCCATCACTCATTAACTCTTCCTTTATAACTAATTGTGGCCCTTTTCCTATCTTTAATTGGGACTAGTCCAGATTGACTATTCCCTTTCAGTTTTGTTACATGCCACTGCAAAATTTTACTATTATGCTGTCTGGCATAATAGTAAAATTTTCAAGTTTCCTTGCGTTCTTCTTATTTTCGCCTGATCTATTACTCAAATACTTCTTTTACCTTCTCTTCTCTTCTCTACTGAACTTAAAGCGTTTTGACTAATATTCCTAGCTGTCTTTCTATTTTTCCTCTCGAAAACACCATCTCCTACTTCACAAACTTTTTTCCTAGAATTATTATATCCATCTTCTACGTTGTCAAATTTTAGACTCTTTAATCTAATATTTAACTGCTCCTGGAAATTTTCTCTCAAATCCTCATCCTGGAGTCTACTAACGCCATAACTTCCCGGAAGATAGCTGCCCTTATTAAATTTCAGCTTCAGATTAACCCTAGACGCTACTAGAGGGTGATCTTTAATTTTAACATCAATAACAGCACTCCTATATACTCTAGTATCTTGTATCGGTCCTGGGAGTCTTCTTTTTACAATAACATAATCCATAAGGTTAGCCATCTTACCATCATGTGAGTGCGTGCCATGTTAACATAAGGGCCATTTATATGACCAAATACTATATTGGTTGTAACGAGACTGTTATGCATACAAAATTGCAGCAGTGGATAAGAGCTGTTATTTTCCGTTCCTGCACCAAATTTACTTAGGCTAGGAAACCATTTATCCCCATTCCTAAGAGCCTGAACATTAAACTCCCATAATAAAAATACTACATTTCCACCTGGTGTCCTGTATATTTTTATTCATGTAGCTGTCAATGAATTTATTGCTATCTTCACTCACTCACTTCACTCACTCAAGTCACTGCTATCTTCGTCACTCCCGTCTACTAAGCTATAATATACTACTAAAGTTGATACCTTGTACTGTTTATTCGTGAAATGAGCAACTATCAGTCTATTATTAATGCCTTCCTGACTTAAGGAAGGCTCGGCAGCTTCCTTATTCATACTTGGCCTGACTCCCTGCCTATGCGCCCCATCCTTCCTGCCTGACTAAATAACTTATACATCATCTAATTTCATGTTTTCCACCCCTGGGATTCAAGTTTCTGAAATTTCTCATAAGTCCAATTCAAACGATCTGAATTCATCAGTCAAAATTTCGATATGATAGTTGTTGTTTAGCGTTGTAACATTCCAAGTTGTAATTTTCATATTATTCAAATCATTGAAATTATTTTGACCTCCAGAAAAGCAATGGGTCCCAAACCAGTTCAGAACAGGGACTAATACATATTCTCAAGTTTACATGAAGTTCTTAAGCTGGATTAGAACTGGACAGCAAGGAGTCCCTCGGACCTTCATTATGAGTGGAGCTTTGTGCAGGGGCGGATCCAGGATTTTTAGGGGGGGGGGGAAATAGGTTGATCCGATAAACTTGCGTTGGGAGCAAGTTTAATTAACGTAAACTTGAGTTAATTAAGTAAATTACACTACTTTAGACTACGCTAAGGGGGGGGAGCGCCCCCCTCGCCACTCCCCCCTCTGGATCCACCACTGGCTTTGTGCAATCCTCGGCCCATCTTGGCCGAGGATTGGTTTTCTGCAGTTGGTGATGTTCTTCTATCAATAAGAGTTGAAATCCTACAAAACCAATCTAGAGCTTATTACCTCCGACTTATTATATAGGCTATTCATGATTACAAACATTATATTACAATGGGGAGGCAGCCCATATTAGAAAATTTAGCTAGAAAAAGGTTATCCAGTCCGAAAATGCCCACCAAAGCAATCAAAACTCAGAAGAGCTATCCATAAATCAGAATACAGCAAATATGCTGTGTTTTTTACTGGGCTATGATATCCTCGTGGGTGGGAAGGCACTCCTCAAGGTCGCCCTACATTGCCATTTGCAGTCACGGTTTTGGTTAGACAAACTCTTGAAAGGTCCAGCCAGTCGCCACTATCTGGCTACGTAAGCAGGATTTTCCTTTTCGTGGATAGGAATGGGGGAAGGAGAGTGACAGAACGAGACCCCCAAACTGTTTTAAATCACCGGAACAGGTTCAACCTTTGGCAGCTAGCCTATCATCGTCAAGGAATCCTGGCTGTAAATATACATATTTTGAGTCATTCTCTTTTCAGATATGGTATACCCTTGGCAATCTTATGAAACATTTGAACTTGTGTTTATGATCTAATTTATGATTCTCTTCATCTTGCTTCGTATGCTAAAAAAAATTATTTGTACTGCCGTCCTAAAACAAGTAACCTAAATTGCAATGTATTTGAAACTGATGTTCGAATCTGATCAAAATATAGGTGGTAGCCCTGGCTGTACTTATATGTAATTTAAGACCATTCTTCATTTTAGATATTACACACCCTTGGCAATGATATTTTGTTTCATTTTACCAACTGTAGTACCAGCCATGTGCTGGGGTGAATCCTACTGGGTGGCGTTTTTTGGTCCCGCCATAGGTCGGTTGGTATTTACTCTGAATGCCACGTGGATGATCAATTCTTTTGCACACATGTGGGGAAATAAACCTTATGACAAGTAAGTTTATTTATTATCACTATTTTTTTTTTTTTTTTTTTTTTTTTTTTTTTTGCTGTTCAGCCAAGCCAAGATGTTGTATTTAGCCGTAGCCTAAAAAGTTTTGAAACACATTTGATGCTTTGTTATTAGCAAGCAATGTGTAAAAATTTACTCTGTGGGTCGGGGGATTTCAGGGGGCTAAATGTAAATAAACAATAAATCTGCTAATTATGGATAAAATCTTGCATATTGACGAGAAAAATTCTAAAATTTAGTATTATGGAAGAGATCTATTCCAAAAATTGCTGGAAGGGCATGGGTTTGAAAAAAAAATACCCAAAATTTTCACAATTTTCCCCCAAATGCCAAGATTTTGAACTTTTGTATGTTTTTGGTATCCTAAGGTGCAAAAGTAGAAGTGGGAGCCTGTGGCTGGTCAACTTTACTTAAGGGCTGCTTTTCAGAATAAATAAAAAAAACAAGTTTTTTAAACTGAAAGTAAGGAGCGACATTAAAACTTAAAACGAACAGAAATTATTCCGTATATGAAAGGGGCTGTCCCCTCCTCAACGCCTCGCTCTTTACGCTAAAGTTTTTTATTGTTTTAAAAAATAAAGTTGTGAGACAGAGTCAAACTTTAGCGTAAAGAGCGAGGCGTTGAGGAGGGGACAGCCCCTTTCATATACGGAATAATTTCTGTTCGTTTTAAGTTTTAATGTCGCTCCTTACTTTCAGTTTAAAAAACTTGTTTTTTTTATTTAATTTCTGATCGTTTTTTAGTTAATGCAGCTTTTATTTGCATAAAAATTTTACTTTTCTTTTGCTATATGGATCTCCTTACAAATTAACTTACGCAACGAGCTTCTATATTCATATATTTTTCTTCTGGCAAAAAATACAAAGTTGCAGATTTTTGCGGATATGAGCTTGAAACCTATGTATTAGGGTTTTCTGATACGCTGAATCTGACGGTGTGATTTTCATTAAAATTCTTTCACTTTTAGGGGATGTTTCCCCCTCTTTAAAAAATCGAGTAAATTTTCTCAAGCTCGTAGCCTTTGATAAGTAATACTAAACTTAATAAAATTTATATATTTAGAATCAGCATTATAAACACATTCTTTCGATACATTTATTGACATCAAAATTCCGTTTTTCAAAGTTTCGATTACTATTGAGCCGTATCGCTTGTTTTTTTATTGCTTTTTTTTATTACGTATATGTTATTACGTATATGAGGGGGTTCTCCCCTTAGTCAATACGACGCTCTTTATGTTAAAAGTTAAAAAAAAGTTTGATTCACAAACCCCTGAATCACAAAGGCCGTTTAATTAGAATAGATAGCTCTTTTGAAAGCACTAAGAAAAAAAATGTAGCGTAAAGAGCGAGGTATTGACTTGGAGGAGAACCCCCTCACATACTTTATAATTTCTGTTCGTTTTAAGTTCTAATATTCCTTCTTACATTTCAGTTGAAAAAACTTGTTTTTTTTTATTTAATTTCTGATCATTTTTTAAATTATTCTGGGAAATCCGGCGCCCCCGTCATACAAATGTCCCGTACCCACAAGAAACATCCTCCACGGAAATATTCTCCAGAGTAACCCCTTCCTCTAGCCCCCCCCCCTCCAGAAAAAATCCTTCCTGAAAATGGTTGTATACTTCCCAATAACCAATAAATAATGCTGGCAAGTCCGGAGCCTTCTTCATGGCAATTTCCCTTCCCCCATGAAAACTTCCTTCATTAACAGATCCTCCAACATAACCACCGACCCACCCTTCCCTCCCACAACGAGAAAAAAAAAACCTCCTGAAAACTTCTGTATACTTCCCAATAACCAATACTATATGTTGACATTGGGTAAAGTTCATAACTTTTAGCCCTCCCTCTGGGAACTTCGGGGGATTAAGTCATCCTAAAAGACATATTTATCATATTTTCGACCATGCTGAACAAAATGGATATCTCGAAATTTTTATCGGATGACTTTGGGAAAAAGTGAGCGGGGGAGGGGGCCTAGTTGCCCTCTATTTTTTTGGTCACTTAAAAAGGGCACTAGAATTTTCAATTTCCGTCCTAATGAGCCCTCTCACTATATTCTAGGATCCATGGGACGATACCATCATACCTGGGAAAAAAAAAAAACAAAAAACAAATAAACACGCATCCCTGATCTTTCTTCTGGCAAAAAATGCAAAATTCCACATTTTTGCAGATAGGAGCTTAAAACCTCTACAGTAGGGTTCTCTGCTACGCTGAATCTTAAGGTTTGATTTTCATTAAGGTTCTATATCTTTTAGGGGGTGTTTCCCCCTTTTTTTGAAAATCAGCCAAATTTTCTCAGGCACTTAACTTTTGATGGGTAGCACTAAACTTGATGAAAATTATATATTTGAAATCAGCATTGAAATCTGATTCTTTTGATATATCTATTGGTATCAAAAACCCGTTTTCTAGAGTTTCGGTTACCATTGAGCCGGGTCGCTCCTTACTTACAGTTCGTTACCACGAACTGTTTGACAATGGTTAAAGCGTCATGGACATCAAAATTTTAAGTTTCCATTAATATATCAACATAATAATCACCCAATAATTAAATGTATATAATAATCAATTAAATATATAATAACTAAAATTTACGTAATGCTTCAAAGGCAGAATATGAAATCATATTTCTGAGCTCTGAAATAGAGAATTTTCAATAGTAGAATTAAAGATGTTTCTTCTTGAAAAATAAACTATGTGGCTTGAAAACCCTCCAATATTTTTGCCCCACTCATAAAACGTAACAAAAATACATAAAGAAATTTTTGATGCGTTTTTTAAAGCAGTTTCTGCAGCCCACTTCCCCCGTAAAAAAAATTCAGGATTCACCTTTGATTCAGGGACCCAATACCTGGAGATTAATTCCCAAAAACTACAATTTAGAAGATTTGTCTTTTGCTTATGCCAAAATTACAAAATTATGAAGGTTTTTGGACAGTATCACCTTTTCGTCAGTGTTCCCACGTTGAATCGTGAAAAGCCATGAGCAAAATAAACTACTTAAATTTAAGAACACTCCCCGTAAAAATTTATACATTAACCATCTCTTGGTTCCCTATCTAGATATCCATCTCTAGGGGGGGATGTCGCCTTCTCCTCAATAAGGCACAGTCTGCCAATTGATTAAGACATGAAAGGATGAAAGTATTTATAAGCCTTTCATTACAGTTAAACAGAGAGTTTACTTTGACAAGAATCCTGTTACTCAGAAACTTTTTGTTCTTTTCGCAAACTTAAAATTTCACTGAAGAGAAACTCTTTCTAGCCAATTTTTCTTAGCAAAAATTAGATTAATTTGACACTCAAGTTGTGGTATATCAGCTGTTTTTGATGAGAGAACACAGTAAAAAAAATAAAAACAATTACAAAAAAAATATATAGATTTACCTTTTCTTTCAAATTATTTTAAATCAGTAGGTTTAACTTAGTTACCTAACTCCTCAACTTTAGCATTAAGGGTGTTACAGTTTAAAAAGCCCATATAAAAGCAAAAAGCAAATTTTAGATTGATTAAACATAAATTTAACAAGTAGTAAATAAATTGATGAGAAACAAAAAAATCATAAATAATGAAAGATTTCTAAAAAAAAGGATATATTTTTACTTTCTCAGCTGAATATTCTGTTGAGTTCAGGTTGAGGCATAAAAGAGATCGAGGTTGAGGCGGATAAGGGGGTGTTAAACTTATTATGCTACTGAGAGTAAGAGATAGATTTACTATTTACTAATAGCCATATTTTCAGTGTAAGTTCTTTAGCAATCATCACATTCATTAGTATTCTCAAGATAAGTACAATATTACTTATTTTGTAATATATTACTAAAATTCAGTATTAAGGCCTTAACCGCATAAAAATGTTATTTTAAATAGATATATTTTAAAAATATTTAAGTAGCTCTTATATCTCTAAGTGCACTAAAACGTAAGCAAAATATCTCCTACTGGGGAAACTAGAATGTTTTAAAGATTAAGAATGAAAGCATGGGGTGATCACATAGGAAGTCATCTTTGAATAACTGTAAATTTGGTAACTACCCCAAGCCCTCATTTTTAGACTTAAAAAATATATTGTTTTTAATTTGTATTGAATCTGACGATACAAAGTTTGTTTTTAAGAATTTGCTATATCTTATTTTACTCTTTTTGGTCATCTATGAATCTTTTAGGGCACTTCATATTAGTAAATATTGCCTATAAATCTCTATGCCGAGGCCACGCCTATCTCTCGTTCAAATAACTAAGACCCATAGCTACTTGAATATGATGATTAGATGTAAACAGACCTGGCATTCAAGTTTTGAAGATTTGATCCCCTGAATTGATGAAGTTAAACAATATTGCTAAATGTTAATTTACTTTAGATGTTTAGATAAATATTAGTAATATTCTTTAGATAAAAGTGTAAAAACAATAGCTGTTTAAGTTGAACATAATTCGTCTACTTCACTTATCGGAGTAAGTAGTATTTTGCTAATTTTATTTCATTTCTGAGTAAAGTACGGCTTTTTAATTATTGAAATTAAATTCAAATCGATGTTTGATATTTAGAAGAAAAAACAGATAGTTTATTCTGAGGATGGTATTGCATTCACAAAAGGCATTACGTTTAGCCTATGGCTATATCCTGTTTATTATTGTTGACAGTAAGCTTATAATCAATGTTGTGCACCAGTACGTTTTGGGGGGGGAGGTTGCACTATCCACTATATATTCAGCCAGTCGGTATATAAATTTATTTGATAAAATAGAAGTGCGAAGCGTCACTATTTTAATGGCTCAGCCTTTTTTTTTATTAGATATATGGGCTGATATAACGTAAGACCAATGAAAGAAGATCGGTAAAAATAAAAAATGAAAGCCATATCACCTAAACCAGTGGGTACATATTTCTAACCAGTCTGTAAAGTCTATCCCCCCACCTCAAACATTTTGGCTCATAACGCCTCTGAGTGCAGTTGACCCTATTTTTAGCTATCCACCACTCACCATTCTGCATCTACGAGGATATAAAGTGATGTGAATCTAGATGCAGTCCCTAGTCCTTTACTGCCTGTTCAGAGATGTACCATGGAAAAAATCTTAGTTCTATGCCTGTCAAGGTATCACTGCTACTGTCGTCTCTGTGTGTGTGTGTGTGTGTGTGTGTGTGTGTGTGTGTGTGTGTGTGTGTGTGTGTGTGTGTGTGTGTGTGTGTGTGTGTGTGTGTGTGTGTGTGTGTGTGTGTGTGTGTGTGTGTGTGTGTGTGTGTGTGTGTGTGTGTGTGTGTGTGTGTGTGTGTGTGTGTGTGTGTGTGTGTGTGTGTGTGTGTGTGTGTGTGTGTGTGTGTGTGTGTGTGTGTGTGTGTGTGTGTGTGTGTGTGTGTGTGTGTGTGTGTGTGTGTGTGTGTGTGTGTGTGTGTGTGTGTGTGTGTGTGTGTGTGTGTGTGTGTGTGTGTGTGTGTGTGTGTGTGTGTGTGTGTGTGTGTGTGTGTGTGTGTGTGTGTGTGTGTGTGTGTGTGTGTGTGTGTGTGTGTGTGTGTGTGTGTGTGTGTGTGTGTGTGTGTGTGTGTGTGTGTGTGTGTGTGTGTGTGTGTGTGTGTGTGTGTGTGTGTGTGTGTGTGTGTGTGTGTGTGTGTGTGTGTGTGTGTGTGTGTGTGTGTGTGTGTGTGTGTGTGTGTGTGTGTGTGTGTGTGTGTGTGTGTGTGTGTGTGTGTGTGTGTGTGTGTGTGTGTGTGTGTGTGTGTGTGTGTGTGTGTGTGTGTGTGTGTGTGTGTGTGTGTGTGTGTGTGTGTGTGTGTGTGTGTGTGTGTGTGTGTGTGTGTGTGTGTGTGTGTGTGTGTGTGTGTGTGTGTGTGTGTGTGTGTGTGTGTGTGTGTGTGTGTGTGTGTGTGTGTGTGTGTGTGTGTGTGTGTGTGTGTGTGTGTGTGTGTGTGTGTGTGTGTGTGTGTGTGTGTGTGTGTGTGTGTGTGTGTGTGTGTGTGTGTGTGTGTGTGTGTGTGTGTGTGTGTGTGTGTGTGTGTGTGTGTGTGTGTGTGTGTGTGTGTGTGTGTGTGTGTGTGTGTGTGTGTGTGTGTGTGTGTGTGTGTGTGTGTGTGTGTGTGTGTGTGTGTGTGTGTGTGTGTGTGTGTGTGTGTGTGTGTGTGTGTGTGTGTGTGTGTGTGTGTGTGTGTGTGTGTGTGTGTGTGTGTGTGTGTGTGTGTGTGTGTGTGTGTGTGTGTGTGTGTGTGTGTGTGTGTGTGTGTGTGTGTGTGTGTGTGTGTGTGTGTGTGTGTGTGTGTGTGTGTGTGTGTGTGTGTGTGTGTGTGTGTGTGTGTGTGTGTGTGTGTGTGTGTGTGTGTGTGTGTGTGTGTGTGTGTGTGTGTGTGTGTGTGTGTGTGTGTGTGTGTGTGTGTGTGTGTGCGTGCGTGTGTGTGTGTGTGTCGTTTTTGTGTGTTTCGTATATGTGTGTTTCGTATATGTGTGTGTGTGTGTGTGTCGTCTCTTTGTGTGTTTCGTATATGTGTGTGTGTGTGTGTGTCGTCTCTTTGTGTGTTTCGTATATGTGTGTGTGTGTTTGTGTCGTCTCTTGTGTGTTTCGTATATGTGTGTGTGTGTGTGTGTCGTCTCTTTGTGTGTTTCGTATATGTGTGTGTGTGTGTGTGTCGTCTCTTGTGTGTTTCGTATATGTGTGTGTGTGTGTGTGTCGTCTCTTGTGTGTGTGTGTGTTGTCTCTGTGTGTTTTTGTCGTCTCTCTGTGTGTGTGTCGTCTCTCTATGTGTGTGTCGTCTCTCTATGTGTCTCATCTCTGTGTGTTTGTCGTCTCTGTGTGTGTGTGTGTGTGTGTGTGTGTGTCGTCTCTATGTGTAACTCGTCACTTTGAGTATGTCATCTCTGTGTGTGTGTGTGCATCTCTCTGTGTGTGTGTGTGTGTGTGTGTGTCGTCTCTGTGTGGGTGTCGTCTGTGTGTGTGTGTGTGTGTTGTCTCTATGCATGTGTCGTCTATATGTGTTTTTCGTATCTGTGTGTGTGTGTTCTCTCTGTGTGCGTGTTGTCTCGAGTGTCCTTACTAAAAAAAAACTACTGCATTAAAAAAAAAAATTATCAAACAACCTAAATTATTTCATCAGATACGGCAGCACTCATAATCGATCCTTTTGAAATTCTGCTAACAAAATCGACTCTCCAGGTAAAACTTGGAAAACGGACCAGTCAGGTGTTACAATCCTTTTGTTTTTGCTCAAAATTCGACAAAGCAATGACTGTTAGGCTAGTTTATTTTGCATGATATTTCTAGAGCCAACTAAGATGAAGAAATATAAAGTTCTATAAGAAAAAAAGTTCTGGATATTTTTGTCAGTTTGTAGTTTACGCACTAATATCAATATCAGTAACGTGCCCCCCTCCGAAATATATTGTTCTTTATGTTAGACTTTTGACTTTTCATCACAATTAAATTAAAAAATAAGCATTTTCAACTAGAAATAAGGAGCATCGTTAAAAAAACAAAGACGAATGGAAATTACCCCGTATATGAAGTGAGCTGCCCCCCCCCAAAATACCTTGTTCTTTTTATGTTACGCTTTTGACTTTTCACCCTAATTAAATTAAAAAATAAGCATTTTTATTTCATCAGATACGGCAGCACTCATAAACGATCCTTTTGAAATTCTGCTAACAACATCGATTCTCAAGGTAAAACTTGGAAAACGGACCAATCAGGTGTTACAATCTTTTTGTTTTTGCTCAAAATTCGAGAAAGCAATGACTGTTAGGCTAGTTTTTTTATTTTGCATGCAAAGCAACGACGGTTAGGCTAGTTTATTTTGAATGATATTTCTAAAGCCAATTAAGATGAAGAAATGTCTTCAAAGTCAAGGCTATAAGAAAAAAAAGTTCTGGATATTTTTGTCAGTTTGTAGTTTACACACTAATATCAATATCAGTAACGAGCCCCCTCCGAAATACCTTGTTCTTTTATGTTAGACTTTTGACTTTTCATCACAATTAAATTAAAAAATAAGCATTTTCAACTTGCAATAAGGAGCATCGTCATGAGAGACACCGGCACTAATAAACAATCATTTTGAAATTCTGCTAACAACATCGATTCTCAAGGTAAAAGTTGGAAAACGGGGCAATCAGGTGTTACAATCCTTTTGTTTTTGCTCAAAATTCGACAAAGCAATGACTGTTAGGCTAGTTTGTAGTTTACGCACTAATATCAATATCAGTAACGAGCCCCCCTCCGAAATACCTTGTTCTTTTTATGTTAGACTTTTGACTTTTCATCCCAATTAAATTAAAAAATAAGCATTTTTAACTATAAATAAGGAGCATCGTCATCAGATACGCCAGCACTAATAAACGATCCTTTTGAAATTCTGCTAACAACATCGATTCTCAAGGTAAAAGTTGGAAAACGGGGCAATCAGGTGTTACAGTCGTTTTGTTGTTGCTCAAAATTCGACAAAGCAATGTCTGTTAGGCTAGTGTATTTTTCATGATATTTATAAATCCAATTAAGATGAAGAAATGTCTTCAAAGTCAAGGCTATAAGAAAAAAAAGTTCTGGATATTCTTGTCAGTTTGTAGTTTACGCACTAATATCAATATCAGTAACGAGCCCCCCTCCGAAATATCTTGTTCTTTATGTTAGAGTTTGACTTTTCATTCCCAATTAAATTAAAAATAATCATTTTCAACTAGAAATAAGTAGCATCGTTAAAAACTAAGACGAATGGAAATTATCCCGTATATGAAGTTAGCTACCCCCTCCGAAAGACCTTGTTCTAAATGTTAGACTTTGACTTTTCATTCCCAATTAAATAAAAAAATAATCATTTTCAACTATAAATAAGGAGCATCGTTAAAAACTAAGACGAATGGAAATTATCCCGTATATGAAGTTAGCTACCCCCTCCGAAATAACTTGTTCTTTATGTTAGACTTTGACTTTTCATTCCCAATTAAATTAAAAATTAAGCATTTTCAACTAGAAATAAGGAGCATCGTTAAAAACTAAGACGAATGGAAATTATCCCGTATATGAAGTTAGCTACCCTCTCCAAAATACCTTGTTCTTTATGTTAGAGTTTGACTTTTCATTCCTAATTAAATTAAAAAATAAGCATTTTCAACTAGAAATAAGGAGCTTCGTTAAAAACTAAGACGAATGGAAATTATCCCGTATATGAAGTTAGCTACCCCCTCCAAAATACCTTGTTCTTTATGTTAGAGTTTGACTTTTCATTCCCAATTTAATTAAAAAATAAGCATTTTCAACTAAAAATAAGGAGCATCGTTAAAAAAAAACTAAGACGAATGGAAATTATCTTCGATTCTGAGCATTTTTGTTTCCCTTCCAAAATGACCCCCCCCTCCCCTGCCCTCCGAAATGGGGGAACGTGGGGCCTCTGAACCTTGCCCTTGAGGCAGGTCCCGGTTATTTTTACTTCCGAGCATGTTTGACTTCACGTAGAAACTTGACCCCCCCACCCCAGCCCACCCCCATTGAGGAACGAAGGGCCTTTGAGCCTCTCCATGAGAGAGATCCCGTTTATTTTCGATTCTGAGTATATTTTGTTTCCCCTTCAAAATTGACCTCCCCTCCCCTCCCCTCAGAAATGGAGGGAATGAAGTGATTCTGAGCCTTCCCCCTGAGGCAGATCCCGTTTATTTTCCATTCCGAGTATTTTTGGTTTTCCCTCCGAAATTGACCCCCCCGCCCCTGCCCTCAGAAAAGGGGGAACGAAGGGCCTCTGAGCCTTCCCCTTGAGGCAGATCCCGTTTATTTTCAATTTTGAGTATTTTTGGTTTCCCCTCCAAAATTGTCCCCCCCCTCACCTGCCCTCAGAAAAGGGGGAACGAAGGACCTCTGAGCCTTCCCCTTGAGGCAGCTCCCATTTATGTTCGATTCTGAGTATTTTTGGTTTTCCCTCCAAAATTGACCCCCCCCCTCCCCTGCCCTCAGAAATGGGGGAATTTTAAATTGGCAACACTGTCCAAACATGACATGTGTATTATACAGTACACAATCACCACATCTCCCCCAAAACACTTTTCAGCCATTTCTTGTAAATATTTTTTATTTCTAAACTATTTTAAATTGACAACACATTGAAGTATTTGCAAATGCTAAACCCTTTTCTTTTTTTTCTCCACCTTAGTAGGATCAAATTCGTGAATCCTACACTCCAATTCGCAAATCTCATTACCCCTTTTTAAATTTACCAGTTTTTTAAGAAAATGTGCATGTGAACTCACGATGTACATTTCATATGCAATTGACAATAATATCAATAATCAGTCTGGTAATCTGCCATGGAAAGAGGCCATGGAACGTACAGGCTCAGAAACTTAGAGTTGGCCCAGAAACCTGTCTGGTTAGCCCAGAAAGCTGTTTGGTTGGTTTTGTATAATTCCATATGCAATTGACAACAATAGCAATAATCAGTCTGGTAATCTGCCTTGGAAAGCTGCCAGGGAACGTAAAGAGACCAAAGTATAATGACCATACTCTACTAATAATCTTTTTAAGGCTAGACCTACGAATTCATTCAATTTATCAAAATACATTTTTGGCAATGTGTTACTGTCAATGTACTGATAGTCAAAAATGATTCATATCTACTAAAATGCTCTATAAAATGAACTAAAATTAAGGAATAGTTTTGTAATTTTGTTTTGTACCCACTTACCGAAAGAATTTTTGACGGTGGGGTGCTTAACAAAAATAGAAATCATTGGGATGCAAATTTTTTTCGCTTTTTTCAATAGTCGTCTAGCCCCTTTAAGTGCCTCAATGTTTCATTGATAAATATTTGCAGTAAAATTATGCTGACAAAATCAAATATATTTTTATGCTCTGAAAAGGTAGAGAGATTGAATATAACCTCTCTGCACCGTATAAATCCACCCTTTACAAATTTTCCGCAATTTAGTGCTTCTCGGTGATTGGGAATTTGCAAATTCTTCTTTTTTTGGTTAATCCTTTTATGCACCACAGTCTTGTTCTATTCGTGGTGAGATTCAACGCCACATTCGACAAAATAACTGACACCTATTAGAATACCTTATAATATGAACGAAACTTAAAATAATTTTCAAATTATTTCAAGCATAAAATAATCTATAAACGATTTAGAACCATTTGGTTGATGGTTCGGTTATACTGTTTGGTCCTAGGTAATTGGATAGGTGAGTAAGGTCAAAACCTCGTTCAAGTGCACATTTATCTCAATTACTGGATTAGGATGACAGTCCTTTTCTTCTTCTTCTCTCTCTCTCTCTCTTTTTTTCTTCTTCTTCTTGCCAAGTAATTACCTCTAAAACATTATATATTATAATACATTTATTATAATACGTTACTACATAAATTGTTGTTTTGTATTACTAAATACTACTACTACTAACAACTCACCAAAGCACCAAGCTGCTTGAGGCCAACACAGCTACATACGCTCCTCCTCCATCCCAATCTATTCGAAGCTTCCCTCTTTATACCCTCCCAGAAAGTTCCAATTTCTTTTAAATCTTTCTTTATGACATCCAACCCACCCCAACTGAGGACGACCTGCTTTTTGTTTAGCCCTAGATGGTGGCCCGACAAGGACAGTTTTTGGCAATTTGTCATCCTTCATCCGCAGAATGTGCCCTAGCCATGCCAACCTTTCTCTCATTATAGCCCTAAAAAGTGGGATTGAACCGCATTCTTCGTACTGCCTAATGTTTGGAATACTGTTAGGAAGACATTCGCTAGAGCTCTTCTATCAACAGAATCAAACACTTGCTCATAATCTATAAAACTGAGGACCAAGTGTGTTTGATAACTCAGGAACTTCTCAATTATTAACTTGGGGGTGAAATTTTCGTTAACACATCCTCTACCCTTCCTAAAACCGAACTGTTCTTCTCTTTAAACTTTGTCTACAGCATCTCTCAGTCTAAAAAATATCATATTACTAAGTAATTTGCTACCTACAGAGACAAGACTAATGCCTCAATATTTACCACACTCACTTTTACCACCTTTCTTATACAGTGGTTTAATTAAGGTTTTCCTAAGATCGTTAGGTACTTATTCAAAACATCATATTCATAATCATCATTAATTTCATTCTAACCTCAGAGCCACCATATTTAAGAAACTCATTCACCACACTATCAGCACCTGGAGCCTTATTATTTTTAATACTTTCAGTACTGTCGCTAATTCTTCAAAGTTTTGTGAAGAAAAACAAGTTTTTATTCACATCCAAGGTATTACAAAAATTTTCATTTTCGTCTATATCTTTTCCTGCAACTCTATCTCGGTTTAGCACATTCTCAAAGCGTTCTGCCCATCTCTCTTTAACTCTTCCCTTATCATTAATTGTGGCCCTGTTCCTATTTCTAACTGGGAAAAGCCGGATTGACTACTTCCTCTCAATTTATTAACATGCCAGTACCAATATTTTACTATTATGCCGTGTAGCTGCATCTTCCTTGCAATTTTATCCATGGCCTCCACTTCACACCTCCTTAGTTGATATTTTAATGCTTACTCCACTGCTTCTTTACATTCCTTCTGTTTTCATATGATCTATAACTCACATAATTCTTGTACAAATCCCTTCTCCTCTCTATTAAACATAAGGCTTTTCCACTAATATTCCTAGCTGCAGTATTAACTTTCTTCCCAGAGACACCATCAGCAAATTCGAAAATTGTTTTCCTAAAATTATTCCATCCATCTTCTACATTGTCAAATTTTAAACTCTCCAGTTTAGTATTCAACTGTTCCTGGAAAATTTCTCTCAAAATTCTCATCCTGGAGCCTATCAACATCATAACTTCCCAGGAGGTAGTTACCCTTCCAAAATTTCAGCTTTAAATTAACCCTAGACACTACTAGATGATGATCTTTACTTTTAACATCAACAACAGCACCCCTATGTACCCTAGTATCTTGTAGTGATCCTGCCAGTCTTTGATTTCCAATAACATAATCAATAAGGTTTGCTGTCTTGTCATCACGTGAATACCATGTTAACTTATGGGCCATTTTATTATCAAACACTGTATTGGTTGTAACTAGATTGTTACACCTACAAAATTGCAACAGTCTGTAGCCATTACTGTTTTCCTTTCCCATACCAAATTTACCTAGGCTAGGATATTATATATCCCTATTTCTACCTCCCTGGGCGTCAAAATTCCCTATTAAAAATACCATATTCCTACCTGGCACCCTGTCTTTTTGCTCCTGTAACTGTAAGTAAAGTTAATCTAAGTCACTATTATCACCGTCAGTCCGTTCTACAGGGGTATATACTATTATAACTGATACCCTGAACTTTTTAGTCATAAAATGAGCGATTAGTATTCTATTATTAATATTTTTCCAGCATAAGCAAGACTTAGCAGCTTCCTTATTTATCATGAGCCCTACTCCCTTCCTATGTACACCATCCTTCCTACCTGATAAAACAAATTCTAAATCCCCTAATTTCATGCTTTCTACCACTGGGATATGAGTTTCTGAAATTCCTAAGAAGTCCAGTTCGAATCATCTAAATTCTTCAGTCAAAATGTCGATACGATAGTAGTTATTTTAACGTCTTAACATTCCAAGTTCCAATTTTCATGTTCTCTAAATCATTGAAATTATTTTGGTCTTGGGAAAAGCAATGATCCCGGATACTAGTGAAGGACGGGGATCAACATATCTTCTCAAGTCTGTACCAAAGCGCTTAAGCTGGCTTAGAACCGGACAGCAAGAAGTCCCTGGAACCTCCAGTATGAGTGGATGCTTTGTGTAATCCTGGGCCCATCTTGGTCACAACACGGTTTTCAGCACTTGGTGATGCTCTTCTATCAACAAGAGTCTAAATCCTGCCCAGACAGTCCTCAAGCCTTTTACCTCTGACTCATTATATATTCATGCCTTTAAATATTATGCTGCGACGGGGAGGCAGTCCATAGTAGATTTCCTTATTCATCATGAGCCTTACTCCCTGCCTATGTACACCATACTTCATACCTGATTAAACAAATTCTAAATCACCGAATTTCATGCTTTCTACCTCTGGGATATGAGTTTCTGAAACTCCCAAAAAGTCCAGTTCGAATCGTCTGAATTCGTCAGTCAAAAATATCGATACGATAGTAGTTATTTTAACGTCGTAACATTCCAAGTTGCAATTTTCATGTTCTCTAAATCATTGAAATTATTTTGGTCTTGGGAAAAGCAATGATCCTGGATACTAGTGAAGGACGGGGATCAACATATCTTCTCAAGTCTGTACCAAAGCGCTTAAGCTGGCTTAGAACCGGACAGCAAGAAGTCCCTGGAACCTCCAGTATGAGTGGATGCTTTGTGTAATCCTGGGCCCATCTTGGTCACAACACGGTTTTCAGCACTTGGTGATGCTCTTCTATCAACAAGAGTCTAAATCCTGCCCAGACAGTCCTCAAGCCTTTTACCTCTGACTCATTATATATTCATGCCTATAAATATTATGCTGCGACGGGGAGGCAGTCCATAGTAGATTTCCTTATTCATCATGAGCCTTACTCCCTGCCTATGTACACCATACTTCATACCTGATTAAACAAATTCTAAATCACCGAATTTCATGCTTTCTACCTCTGGGATATGAGTTTCTGAAACTCCCAAAAAGTCCAGTTCGAATCGTCTGAATTCGTCAGTCAAAAATATCGATACGATAGTAGTTATTTTAACGTCGTAACATTCCAAGTTGCAATTTTCATGTTCTCTAAATCATTGAAATTATTTTGGTCTTGGGAAAAGCAATGATCCCGGATACTAGTGAAGGACGGGGATCAACATATCTTCTCAAGTCTGTACCAAAGCGCTTAAGCTGGCTTAGAACCGGACAGCAAGAAGTCCCTGGAACCTCCAGTATGAGTGGATGCTTTGTGTAATCCTGGGCCCATCTTGGTCACAACACGGTTTTCAGCACTTGGTGATGCTCTTCTATCAACAAGAGTCTAAATCCTGCCCAGACAGTCCTCAAGCCTTTTACCTCTGACTCATTATATATTCATGCCTTTAAATATTATGCTGCGACGGGGAGGCAGTCCATAGTAGATTTCCTTATTCATCATGAGCCTTACTCCCTGCCTATGTACACCATACTTCATACCTGATTAAACAAATTCTAAATCACCGAATTTCATGCTTTCTACCTCTGGGATATGAGTTTCTGAAACTCCCAAAAAGTCCAGTTCGAATCGTCTGAATTCGTCAGTCAAAAATATCGATACGATAGTAGTTATTTTAACGTCGTAACATTCCAAGTTGCAATTTTCATGTTCTCTAAATCATTGAAATTATTTTGGTCTTGGGAAAAGCAATGATCCTGGATACTAGTGAAGGACGGGGATCAACATATCTTCTCAAGTCTGTACCAAAGCGCTTAAGCTGGCTTAGAACCGGACAGCAAGAAGTCCCTGGAGCCTCCAGTATGAAGGGAGGCTTTGTGTAATCCTGGGCCGATCTTGGTCACAACATGGTTTTCAGAACTTGGCGATGCTCTTCTATCAACAAGAGTCGAAATCCTGCCCAGACAGTCTCAATCCTATTACCTCCGACTCATTTTATATTCATACCTATAAATATTATGCTACTACGTGGAGGCGACCCATCGTAGATTTATTAGCTAGAAAGAGGTTTTTCAGCCCGAAAACGTCCGCCAAAAGTGACCAAGCCCAGAAGAATTATCCATTTATCAGAAGCCCGTGCGAATGCTTTGGTATTTATTAGGCTATAATTTCCTCGAGCGGCGCCACTCCTCAAGTGTATTTTGTTTACCGTTTACTTAGAAAAATGTCAGAGATGGCCCGAAAATAGGTGGAAATCACCAGGACGCAAGTTCTTTCTTCATTGTCATTAATTGGGATATCCCTCAAAGTATTTCAATGTATTTTGGTTCGTGGACAAATATTACATTCGGAATCACGATGTATATTTTAGTTGAAGTTGAAACTCTGTCAAATATTTTTGAAAAATAATTTTTGTAAGGTTTAGAAATACGTTCTTCTATCAAAAAAGAAAAAAAATGTTCCGGTATGTAGTGCTACTAAATAAACAGGAATTTTTGGTACACAAATTCTTTCTCCCTCAACGTTACTCCCTCAACGCTGTTCAACTTTTTCCATATCAGTGAATAGAGTACCTGCGCTGGCCTCAGGCGGCTTGGTGCTGCAATGGGTTGTTAGTAGTAGTAGTATCCTGCATATTCACATATATTTGAAGCAGCATTCTGAAAACCTTGAACGTGTTCCAAGTGCGACAAAAAGTTAAAAATATCAAATAAAAATTAAATTTATTCATCCCAGGTGAGAACCAATTAACTGATGGAACGATCGAAAATAAATTCGTATAAAATTTTGTGTTTTATTTTTGTGAATACGGTTAACTACCGTATTTAATTAATTAACTTCTACATGATCATCATCAAATTGGAAAAATGGAGGCAAATGGCTGAATTTTTGAGTATTAAAGCAGTTGCAGCCATATTTTACTTATCACTCATAAAAAATATTCACATTTTAATAATCATTATAACGCGTATTAAGGAATTAGGTTCGCTGTTATCTTGTATTAAGTTTGAAGTATAAACGTATTAAATTATAATTTCTGCCAGGAAAGTACTCCTTATTGTGAGTTCAGAGACCAAGGGCGGATCCAGGGGGGGCCCCTTAGCGTAGTATAAAGTAGTGTAATTTACTTAATTAACTGAAGTTTGCATTAATTAAACTTACTCCTAACGCAAATTTATCGGATCAACCTATTTTGCGCCCCCCTAAAAAAATTTTTTATCGGATCAACCTATTTCCCCCCCCCCAAAAAAAAAAAATCCTGGATCCGCCCCTGTCATGCATGTCACTTTAGTTGTTAAGAAGCTAAAAATGTTCACGAAAGGATAATGTTTGTAGCAATAATGTTTTGCTGGATATACTCGTAACATTAATCAATTATAACATATAATATTATAACATATAACATTAATTAACAATTTCCTTTGACACATATCTTAGGATTCTTCTGGCATTTGGGAACATGACCTTGCTCTCGCATTGCCATTTTTCTCTTCTCCTCTGTGTTCAATTTTATCTCTTCTCTGTTACATTCTTTCTTTCTTACTTTATTTTACCTATATTTTCAGATACATAGCACCTACAGAAAGTAAACTTGTGACGTTCTTCACTCTTGGAGAAGGATGGCACAACTACCATCATACATTTCCCCAAGACTACAGATCAGGTGAATTAGGAGGGACAAGGGCTAATCTGACAACGCTGTTAATCGACTTCTTCTTCCTCCTTGGACAGGTGTATGATAGAAAAACTGTATCTGATGAGCATGTTTTAAGAAGGAGTAAAAGAACTGGAGATGGCTCTCACGCACCGGTGAAATAAAGTTGTGAAATAATACATGGGTTTTCTGTGTGTAATTGCCTTATCTACTTTGTATTTGCTAACTTTTCGGTTTTATTTTAATTGTTATAATAAACGTGAATTTAAAAAAGTTGCATATCAAGTCCATTTCTGTATAAGAAGAAATGAATATAAATAATTCTAAGCCAACTACACCTAACGGTTCCCAGGTATATTAATCTTAAGAAAGTCAGGGAAGGCGTCATAACATCTAACCATCAGGACAATGACAAAGTCCGTCATAACATCGACACCGCCAGAACCACTAACCGTCATATAAAATTTTAAACCTTTAGTTTTTTGGGGTTTAGGGGGGAAAGGATACCTAGGTTAGGTTAGGTTAAGTATTTAATATATACTATGCTTAACCCCCCCCCCTGATGTGTAAATATATAACCGAAATGTGTTTCTAAACTATTATATAATTATTACTATTATATAAACTTATAAATTTTTTGTCGATGTCCTGACGGTTAGATGTTATGTCGTTTAGTGCTTGTGACAGTTAGACGAAATGGTTGTACCCCGAAAGTCATATATTCGGCATTTTAACATTGCTCTTATTTCATTGCGTTAAAGGTTTTATGTGGAACTGTCAGATAGGGCCTTGTGATTGAATTAAATGAGAGGTTTAAGAGTTTATAACATAGTGTGATACGTAGAAAAGTGGCGTTTTGTTTACTCAAAAGTCCATAGGAAAAATGGGTCGCTTTGGTGGTGCTCTTATAAGTCACAACACCAAAGATTTGTTTGAATTTTCTGAGACGGTCAAGTGTCACTGAATCGATTTAGAAAGTTTGAAAGGCTTGTAAAACTAAAATGACAAGTATAACAACGGTATTCGACGTGGAGGAGCGGCCAAAAATTGTGTTTCGAACTACCGGCGCTACAAATAGTGTAGAAATGTTTAGTTAATTGATAAATTTAAAAAAAAGCTCCAAAGATAACGCGACAAGCAGAACTCTGAAGGGGGGGGTCGTGTTTAATTTAACGTTTTTTGAGGAAAATAGTACAATGAAGTTTTTAAATAAAAATACCCCCGAAATGTATTTTTCAAAATCTAATTGGGAAATTTAGGGGACAAGTATCACACCCCTCCCCCAAATAGACGCCTATGCACCTGAGACAAATTCGTGATTGATCTAATTTAATAACTATTACTTTCAAGATGACGTTAGAAGATTTAGAAGATTCTTAGAAGATTTATAGTCCTTTATAAGGGTTTAACGTGCCATTTCATCCCTTAGGCACACTAATAGTGAATACTTTTAGGATGTGGTGCATTCAAGGCGGTACAAATTCGCTAAGACAAGTCAAAGAAATATATGAAAGTTTCAAAATTTTGGGAGAGGTCTCATCCCCAGCCCCGTTAATATTGGATGTCACCATTGTTACTGCTATAAAGAATGATGCTGTCTTCCGACGTACATTATACATAAAATTAAATTAAAAAACAAGTTTTTTAAACTCAAAGTAAGGAGCGACATTAAAACTTAAAACGAACAGAAACTATTCCGTATATGAAAGGGGCTGTCCCCTCCTCAATGCCTCGCTCTTTACGCTAAAGTTTTTTATTATTTTAAAAATAAAGTTGAATTTATGTGCAAACTTCACCCCAGTGTCATTACACTTGGAAACAACAAATAAATCAACCTTGAATGGTGGTGTCATTGACCCCATTAGAGTAAATAGACCATGAAAATACATCAAAGTGAGAAAAATCCTGTTTTTTATTATCAGTGACAAAAACCATAAAAACAAGCATAAATTATGTTCGTACCAGGTTGGTTCCTTTTGTTTTGGCATCCCTGCGCTGTCACATTTGAAATTCCTTGGAAACCCTTTCCCGCGTTAATCTCTTCATCTCTAACATGTTCCTAGCTACACTATTATGGTTTCGATAATATATCAATTTATCACTCTGATTTAAAGATCTGAAAAGCCATATTTGAAAATAGAATTTCTATCTCTTTAGAATCCCGTATAATTCCTAGAAAACAAGTGATGTCATTTCTAATTCCCCTTTCGTAGATCAATAATTCCCCTCGATTATGCAATCAATTTCTCGGAAATTCACTTGTCCTAGTCGATTAAGCAATCAATTTCTCGGAAATCCACTTCCCCTTCGGTTACACAATCAAGTTCTCAGAAATCTAGTTCCCCTTCGATTACGCAATCAAGTTCTCAGAAATCTAGTTCCTAGTCGATTACGCAATCAATTTCTTAGGAATCCACTTCCCCCTCGAGTCCTAGATCAATACATCTCTCCCCACCGTCAATGCGCATGTGCGAACTTCACCCCAGTGTCATTACACCTGAATGAACAACAAAAAAATCGACCTCGGAAATACATCAAAATGAGATAAATCATGTTTTTTCATTCTCAGTGACAAAAACCATGAAAATATGCATAAATTATGTCCCTTTTGTGCTGGTACCCCCTTCTCTACTCTTACATATTGTATTGGTTATTTTTTTTCTGGTGGGGGGGAGGGGGGCTGGAGGCGGGGGTTACTCGGGAGAATATTCCCGTGGAGGAGGTTTCTTTGGGGTAAGGGACATTTTTATGAAGGGGGCGCCAGATTTCCAAGCATTATTTAAAAAACGAGCGGAAATTAAATATAAAAAAAGTTTTTTCAACTGAAATGTAAGAAGCAACATTAAAATTTAAAACGAACAGAAATTATTACGTATATGAGGTGGTTCGCCCCCAATTCAATACCTCACTCTTTACGCTACAGTTTTTTTTTATTGCTTTCAAAAGATATATCTATTCTAATTAAACGGCCTGTGTGATTAAGGGTTTTGTGAATTAAATTTTTTTTAACTTTTAACGTAAAGAGCGTGGTATTGACTAAGGGGAGAACCCCATCATATACGTAATAACATATACGTAATAAAAAAAAACAATAAAAAAACAAGCGATACGGCTCAATAGTAATGGAAACTTTTAAAAACGGAACTTTGATGTCGATAAATGTATCAAAAGAATGGGCTTATAATGCTGATTCTAAATATATGAATTTTATTAAGTTTAGTATTACTCATCAAAGGCTACGAGCCTGAGAAAATTTACCTGATTAGAATCTAATAGAATCAGACACACAAACAGAGAAAGACAGACACTCTAGACATTCAAACCAACAAAGACAAATTCTAAGACTTGCAAAAATCAACCCAGACATGCAAAAAAATAGAATCAGACACACAAATAGAGAAATACAGACACTTTAGACATTCAAACCAACAAAGACAAATACTTGGACTTGCAAACACCAACCCAGACAAGTAAACAAATAGAATCAGACAGACAAACAGAGAAAGACATACACTTTAGACATTCAAACCAACAAAGACAAATACTTGGACTTGCAAACACCAACCCAGACATGCAAACAAATAGAATCAGATACACAAACAGAGAAACACAGACACTTTAGACATTCAAACCAACAAAGAGAAATTCTTGGACTTGCAAACACCAACCCAGACATGCAAACAAATAGAATTAGATAAACTAACAGAGAAAGACAGACACTTTAGACATTCAAACCCACAAAGATAAATACTTGGACTTGCAAACACCAACCCAGACACGCAAACAAATAGAATCATACACACAAACAGAGAGAAAAACCGACACTTTAGACATTCAAACCAATAAAGACAAATTCTTGGACTTGCAAAAATCAACCCAGACATGCAAACAAATAGAATCAGACACATAAACAGAGAAAGAGAGACACTTTATACATTCAAACCAACAAAGACAAATACTTGGACTTGCAAACACCAACCCAGACATGCAAACAAATAGAATCAATCACACAAACAGAGAATGACAGATACTTTAGACATTCAAACCAACAAAGACAAATTCTTGGACTTGCAAACACCAACCCAGACATTCAAACAAAAAAAATCAGACACACAAACAGAGAAAGACAGACACTTTAGACATTCAAATCACCAAAGACAAATTCTTCAACTTGAAAACACCAACCCAGACATGCAAACAAATAGAATCAGACACACAAGCAGAGAAAGACAGACACTTTAGACATTCAAACCAACAAAGACAAATACTTGGACTTGCAAACACCAGCCCAGATATGCAAACAAATAGAATCAGACACACAAACAGAGAAAGACAGACAGTTTAGACATTCAAAACAACAAAGACAAATACTTTGACTTGCAAACACTAACCTAGACATGCAAACAAATAGAATCAGACACACAAACAGAGAAAGACAAACACTTTAGCCATTCAAACCAACAAAGACAAATACTTGGACTTGCAAACACCAGCGAAGACATGCAAAAAAAATAAAATTAGAAACACAAACAGAGAAAGATATACACTTTAGACATTCAAACCAACAAAGACAAATACTCGGACTTGCAAACACCAACCCCGACATGCAAACAAACAGAATCGGATATACAAACAGAGAAAGACAGACACTTTAGACATTCAAACCAACAAAGACAAAAACTTGGACTTGCAAACACCAACCCGGGCATGTAAACAAATAGAATCAGACACAAAAAAAGAGAAAGTTAGACACTTTAGACATTCAAACCACCAAAGACAAAAATTCTTGGAGTTGCAAACACCAACCCAGACATGTAAACAAATAGAATCAGACACATAAGCAGGGATACATAGACACTTTAGACATTTAAACCAACAAAGACAAATACTTGGACTTGCAAACACCAACCCTAACATGCAAACCAATAGAATCAGACACACAAACAGAGAAAGACAGACACTTTAGACATTCAAAACACCAAAGACAGATTCTTGGACTTGCAAACATCAACCCAGACATGCAAGCAAATAGAATCAGACACAAACAGAGAAAGACAGACACTTTAGACATTCAAACCAACAAAGCCAAATTCTTAGACTTGCAAACAGCAACCCGGACATGCAAAAAAATATAATCAGACACACAAAAAGAGAAAGATAGACACTTTAGACATTCAAACCAACAAAGATAGATACTTGCACTTGCAAACATCAACCCTGACATGCAAACGAATAGAATCAGACACACAAACAGAGAAAGACAGACACTTTATACATTCAAACCAACAAAGACAAATTCTTGGACTTGCAAACACCAACCCAGACATGCAAACAAATAGAATCAGACACACAAGCAGAGAAAGACAAACACTTTAGACATTCAAACCAACAAAGACAAATTCATTGACTTGCAAACACCAACCCAGACATGCAAACAAATAGAATCAGACACACAAACAGAGAAAGACGAACACTTTAGAAATTCAAGAAAACAAATACAAATACTTGGACTTGCAAACATCAGCCCCGACATGCAAACAAATAGAATCAGACGACACACAAACAGAGAAAGACATACACTATAGTCATTCAAACCAACAAAGACAAATAATTGGACTTGCAAACACTAACCCAGACATGCAAACAAATAGAATCAGACGACACTCAAACAGAGAAAGACAGACACTTTAGACATTCAAACCAACAAAGACAAATTCTTGGACTTGCAAACACCAACCCAGACATTTAAACAAATAGAATCAGACATACAAACTGAGAAAGACAGACACTTTAGACATTCAAATCAACAAAGACAAATACTTTGACTTGCAAAGACCAACCCAGACATGCAAACAAATAGCAACAGACATACAAACAGAGAAAGACAGACACTTTAGACATTCAAACAAACAAAGACAAATTCTTGGACTTGCAAACATCAACCCAGACATGCAAACAAATAGAATCAAACACACAAACAGAGAAAGACATGCACTTTAGACATTCAAGCCAACAAAGACAAATACCTGGACTTGCAAACACCAACCCCGACATGCAAACAAATAGAATCAGACACACAAACAGAGAAAGATATGCACTTTAGACATTCAAACCAACAAAGACAAATACTTGGACTTGCAAACACCAACCTAGATATGCAAGCAAATAGAATCAGACACACAAACAAAGAAAGACAGACACTTTAGACATTCAAACCAACAAAGACAAATACTTGGACTTGCAAACACCAACCCAGACAAGTAAACAAACAGAATCAGACACACAAACAGAGAAAGACAGACACTTTAGACATTCAAACCATCAAAGACAAATTCTTGGACTTGCAAACACCAACCCAGAAATGCAAAAAAATAGAGCAGACACACAAACAGAAAAAGAAAGACACTTTAGACATTCAAACCAACAAAGACAAATTCTTGGACTTGCAAACACCAACCCAGACATGCAAAGAAATAGATTCAGACATACAGACAGAGAATGACAGAGACTTTAGACATTCAAACCAACAAAAACAAATTCTTGGACTTGCAAACATCAACCCAGACATGCAAACAAATAGAATCAGACACACAAACAAAGAAAAACAGACACTTTGGACATTCAAACCAACAAAGACAAATGCTTCGACTTGCAAACACCAACCCAGACATGCAAACAAATAGAATCAGACACACAAACAGAGAAAGACATGCACTTTAGACATTCAAACCAACAAAGACAAATACTTGGACTTGCAAACACCAACCCAGACATGCAAACAAATAGAATCAGACACACAAATAGAGAAAGACAGACACTTTACACATTCAAACCAACAAAGACAAATTCTTGGACTTGCAAACACCAACCCAGACATGCAAACAAATAGATTCAGACATGCAAACCGAGAAAGACAGACACTTTAGACATACAAACCAACAAAGACAAATTCTTGAACTTGCAAAGACCAACCCAGACATGCAAACAAATAGAATCAAAAAAGTATTTTAAAAAAATTGTGGGGCCCGGGGGTCCTTTGGGGGCTCGGGGAGTATTTGGGGCCCCAGTGGGGCCTGCGGAGGCCCAGGGGCATTTGGGGTCCGGGGAGTATCTGGGGGTCCGGGGGCTCGGGGGCATTTGGGGGGCAGGGGGCCTTTGGAGGCCCGGGGAGGCTTTGAGGGCCTGGAGGGCCTCTTGGGGGCCGGGGGGTTCCTTCGGGGTTGGTGTAGGGGGGTCGGGGCCCT
This sequence comes from Artemia sp. Qi Xiang Cuo, assembly GCF_049724085.1. Taxonomy (NCBI): domain Eukaryota; kingdom Metazoa; phylum Arthropoda; class Branchiopoda; order Anostraca; family Artemiidae; genus Artemia; species Artemia sp. Qi Xiang Cuo. The sequence continues at coordinate 41,865,240 of NC_142814.1, read as the reverse complement.
TTGGGGTTTGGGTAGGGGACCTCACAACACTGTTCAAATGGCACTTGTGTATTATAAAGACCACGGAGTTTCGCCCCAATCATCTTCTAAATCATCTTCTAAAATGTCTCAAACGGTTTCACCTAAATAATCCCCTAACATTTCTCAAACTGGTTCGCCCAAATAATCCCTAAACGTAATTTCTGCGTTTTCCTTTTGTTTTGGCATCCCTGCGCTGTCCCATTTGAAATTCCTATGAAACCCTTTCCCGCGTTAATCTCTTCATCTCATAGATGTTCCTAGCTATACTATTATGGTTTCGATAGAATTTAATTTATCCCTCAGACATAAAGATCAAAGAAGCCATATTTAAAAATAGAATATCAATTTATCTCTTTAGAGTCCCGTATAATTCCTAAGAAACAGGTAATGTCATTTCTAATTCCCCTTTCGTAAATCAATAATTCCCCTTAGAAACAACAAATAAATTCCCCTTTCTTGAATCAATAATTCCTCTTAGAAACAAAAAATAAGTTCTCCTTTCTTGGATCAATAATTCCCCTTAAAAACAACAAATTAATTCCCCTTTCGTGAATCAATAATTCCCCTCGATTATGTAAATCAATTTCTCGGAAATTCTCTCACCTCGATTATGCAAATCAAGTTCTCAGAAATTTAGTTCCCCTCGGTTACGCAATCAATTTCTCGGAAATCCACTTCCCCCTCGGGTCCTAGATCAATACATCTCTCCCCACCGTCAATGCGCATGTGCAAACTTCACCCCAGTGTCATTACATTTGGAAACAACAAATAAATCGACCTTGAATGGTGGTGTCATTGACCCCATTAGAATAAATAGACCATGAAAATACATCAAAGTGAGAAAAATCCAGTTTTTTTATTCTCAGTGACAAAAATAATAAAAAATAAGCATAAATTATGCACGTACCAGGTTGGTTCCTTTTGTTTTGGCATCCCTGCGCTGTCACATTTGAAATTCCTAGGAAACCCTTTCCTGCGTTAATCTCTTCATCTCTAAGATGTTCTTAGCTATACTGTTAAGGCTTCTATGGATTTCAATTTATTCCTCTTACCTAAAGATCAAAGAAGCCATATTTAAAAATAGAATATCAATTTACCTCTTTAGAGTTTCGTATAATTCCTAGGAGACAAGTGATCACATTTCTAATTCCCCTTTCGTGGATCAATGACTCTACCTAGAAACAACAAATAAATTCCCCTTTCTTGAATCAATAATTCCTCTTAGAAACAAAAAATAAGTTCTCCTTTCTTGGATCAATAATTCCCCTTAGAAACAACAAATTAGTTCCCCTTTCGCGAATCAATACATTCCCCTCGATTATTTAAATCAATTTCTCGGAAATTCTCTCACCTCGATTATGCAAATCAAGTTCTCAGAAATTTAGTTCCCCTCGGTTACGCAATCGAGTTTTCCGAAGCCCATTTCCCCCTCGGGTCCTGGATCAATACATCTCTTCCCACCGTTAATGCGCATGTGCAAACTGCACCCCAGAGTAATTACCCCTGGACAAACGACAAATAAATCGACCTTGAATGGTCGTGTCATTGACCCCATTAGAATCAATAGACCATGAAAATACATCAAAGTGAGAAAAATCCTGTTTTTTTATTCTCAGTGACAAAAATAATAAAAAATATGCATAAATTATGCACGTACCGGGCTCGTTCCTTTTGTTTTGGCATCCCTGCGCTGTCACATTTGAAATTTCTAGGAAACCCTTTCCCGCGTTACTCTTTTCATCGCTAAGATGTTTCTAGCTACATTGTTTTTGTTTCGATGGAATATTAATTTATCCCTCAGACCATAGCATCTAAATACCATATTTAAAAACAGAATATCAATTTATCTCTATCAATTAAGATCAGAGAAGCCATATTTAAAAATAGAATTTCTATCTCTTTACAATCCCGTATAATTCCTAGGAAACAAGTGATGTCATTTCTAATCCCCTTTCGTAGATCAATAATTCCCCTCGATTATGCAAATCGATTTCTCAGAAATCCTGTTCCCTTCGATTACGCAATCAATTTCTCGGAAATCTAGTTCCCCTTCGATTACGCAATCAAGTTCTCAGAAATCTAGTTCCCCTTCGATTACGCAATCAAGTTCTCAGAAATCTAGTTCCTAGTCGATTACGCAATCAATTTCTTAGAAATCCACTTCCCCCTCGAGTCCTAGATCAATACATCTCTCCCCACCGTCAATGCGCATGTGCAAACTTCACCCCAGTGTAATTACACCTGGATGAACAACAACAAATAAATCGACATTGGAAATACATCAAAGTGAGAAAAATCCTGTTTTTTCATTCTCAGTGGCAAAAACCATAAAAACATGCATAAATTATGTCCCTTTTGTGCTGGTACCCCTTCTCTACTTGTAAGCAATGGGCAAAGTTCATAACTTGCAGCCCTTCCCCTGGGAACTCTGGGGGATTAAGTCATCGTAAAAGACATATTTATTAGATTTTCGACTATGCTGAACAAAATGGCTATCTCAAAATTTTAATTGGGTAATTTTGGGAAAAAAATAGCGCGGGAGGGGGCCTAGTTGCCCTCCATTTTTTTTGGTCAATTAAAAAGGACACTAAAGCTCTTAATTTCCGTTCCAATGAGACCTTTTATGATATTCTAGGAGCATTGGGTTAATACAATTATCCCTGGGGAAAAGAAAAAAAACAACAAAAAACAAACAAATACACACGAATCCGTGATCTTTCTTCTGGCAAAAAATGGAAAATTCCACATTTTTGTAGATGGGAGCTTGAATCTTCTACAGTAGGGTTCTCTGATACTCTTAATATGGTTTGAGTTTCATTAAGGCTCTATAATTTTTAGAGTATCTTTCCTCATTTTTTTGAAAACCAGACCAATTTTATCTGGAACGTAACTTCTGGTTTGCAGCATCAAAATTGATTAAACTTCTACATTCTAAATAAGAAATAAAATCTAATTCTTTTGATGTATCTATTGGTACCAAAATTCCGTTTTTTGAGTTTCGGTTACCATTGAGCCGGGTCGCTCCTTACTTACAGTTCGTTACCACGAACTGTTTGATATCTGCCTCGTGTGACCTCTTGATCTTGCCTTTTGTAGAATAGCGTGATTGTAGTATAGCGTGATCAGTTCATTTGTGAGAAATATTATAAACTCTCTTTTTCTCTCTAGTTAGACCTTGACGTTACTAGATCAATTAGATCTAGCAATTATCAAGTTTTTCACAAACTTGAGCTATAATAACGTTACAAGTAGTTCCTCTGTTTCTGTGTGATTACATTTGAAAGAGTGGTAAAATATTGGTAAATGAAGGAGCAATCATTAAAATATTTATTTTTTCATCTCCTGCTCACCAATCATTTGGAGGAATATATTTTGATTAAGCATGCAATATGAGTACTGAACGGGCGATTCGAAACAATTAATAGGAACAAATTAATCGTTCCGGAACAAGTTATTGTGTCATGGTTAAATAAACATACTCAAAGAGACTGAAGCATTCTTAAATCTGAAGACAAAAATGGTAAAACATAAGATCTAGTGGGGATTTGTGGCTGGATACTTGAGGGATAAACATTCAGCAATCAGAAACTAACAAATTTTCACATTATATGGGCCTCTCTAAAAAGTCGAGTTTGGTTAATGCTAATGAAATAAAATAAAATAGGATGACTATATAATAGTTTAGAAACAAATTTGGGCTATATATTTGCACATTAGGGTGGGGGGCAAAGCATAGCTTATATTGAATACGTAATCTAAAATAGGTTACGTAACGTAACCTAATTTGTAGATTGTTAGAGTGAACCTTGAAGATGTTTTTAGTAAGAAAATGCTGCCAATCATATTCATATTCTATTTGAAAGAATATGAGGTGTCATTTAAGCTGTCATGAGGTGGCACTACAAATAAGGCGTCATGACACTTGCGGCAACTAGTTTCTACCTGTTAGGTAGAAACCAATGACAAAATGACAATTGGTTATGCATAACAGCAAATACAGCTGAAGACTGTTTCATTTTCCCCTCTCACTACACTAAGCGTTTTATTACATCTTACTACACGAATGCGAAGAAAGTCTAAGTATTGTTTCATTTTATTAATTTCAACATACAGATCGAAATATATCATAAGCACCTTTGTATTTTTAAAGTTCACATTTTCCTTCAAATTTCGACAGATAACTTGTTTTATGTGTTCGGATTTTGCAATCTACCAATCAAGAGTGAACTTAAGGCCAATTTTCAAGAGAATCAGAGTTCACCTTCCTTCCTCGAAAAAACAACCATTTTTTCAACAAAAAAGATGAATTTCTTGATTACCACCCAGTTCTACTCTTATCCAGCGTTACCAGCGCTTTGAAGTAAACTATTCTAGTTTTCCAACACAAATTGAACCACAAGAGATTAATTTGTATCTTCTGAACAGCAGGTCAAAAATTTGCCGTAACAAGGAGAACAATTTCAATAAACTAAATTTGGAACAGATAACTGAGTCAAAAATGAGCAAGTTAAACCAAAATATACCGGAACGTTTTATTGAACAAATACATCTTCAAATGTACCATATTGTACCAGGACCTCTAAATTGTACCGAAAACGGTTCAATTTCACCGAGTTGATAACGCTAATAATGTCTCAGGGTAGAGTTGAAGTAAAACTTCAACCCCTCGTCAACCTCGGCAAGAGCTGAATTAGAGCTGATGGAGCATGGAACGAAAATTTAGGTCCGAAACTTGGCATTTTTTACCGAGCGTTTGTTTTACCTAGCGTTGCGTTTATTCACCGTTGCTACTCTAGCGCATACTCACTGGGTGGTAAACATTCTACCGTTGCAATATCAGTCGATCATAACAGATACATTATAAACAGATCTGAAACCGTGCAACAAGAGTTTATTTAGTTGAATTTTCGGACCAGTTATCTGTTAAGCAGGTGCAAGTTTAGGACTAATCACTCTGTATTTGCTCATTGAAGCCTTTTTGTATTTTCATTGACAATAAAGGGCTAGGCACACATAGCTGATTTCGGGAACCGATTTCAGCAAGGGTGTATTCCACGTCGAGTGATTATAATTAATGATGCTAAGAGGCGGGGCTTAGTGACGTTTTTCGGTGATTAATCATCATTAATTACGATTAATTTAAGATAATCATTAAATACGATTAATTACATGCCTAAAGCCCTAGTACATTTCTTGTCTAGAACGTAATTAATGATGATTAATCACCAAAAAACCGTCACTAAGCCCCACCTCTTAGCATCATTAATTAGAATCATTCGACGTGGAATACACCCTTGCTGAAATCGGTTCCCGAAATCAGCTACGTGTGCCAGGCCCTTAATTGAAAAAACGACAATTTGGCTCCCCTTCCACACATTGAAAAATAAAGCGTATGCCCCCTCCCCCTATGTTCACATGAATTTGTCGTACTCTTCTCAAATAGAGGACACGTGCGAGAAGTGAAGTTTGGTTAATGCTAATGAAATAAAACAGAATAAGATGAAAATATAATAGTTTATGAACAAATTTAGGCTATATATTTGCACGTTGGGGAGGGGGGTAAAGCATGGCATATATTAAATACGTAACCTAACCTAACTACCTTTTGGTCCCACTAAACCCCAAAAACTAACGTTTAAATCTTTGTCACGGACTGAGCAATATCTCACAATACCGCGGAAACTTGTTTTATCAATACTGGCTTTGAGATTTCGATGCAGTCTTTCTTTCATGTGTCCTGTATTTGAGAAGAGTACAGAATTTATTCCACGTAAAGGCTTTAGGGGGGGGGGGCAGTTAAACTAGAAGCTATTCTGAAAACCAATAGGTAACATTTTATTAAGGTAAATGAATTCGAATTGTGTTAAAATAGTTTTTAGTTTATGGCATATATATTGGATTAGCACTCGCTTTTTTATTTATGGTAAATAGGCTTTGATTTGTTTAAGGTCGAAGACAGGGACTAATTTAGATCCAACCACCTGATACTTCAAACTTCCTTGAATTTCCAGGCACTTCCTAATCAAATTATCTAGCATTTTTGTTACCTTAAATTAACTTAAATCGCAGCTTGGAGCGAATTTAAGGATTTTCCATCCTTGTAATGCTCCGTGATGACATCTAATGGTTTTTTTGTTTGTTTTTTTTTTTGTCGTGATTCGCTTGCTAAATTCGGGTTGTAGACTCAGCAGCTTCCCAGTTGTAGAGGAACTCCTGCTGTTGCCAATCTTCGTCAAGTCTTCGCTTGAAGGCAATCCTCGAGTCTGCAGACACCGTATCTTCAGAGAGCTGATTCCACAAGTTGGTTATTCGTTGGCTGAAGAAATGACTTCTCTCTCGGATAGAAGAGTGCTTCTTGAAAATTTTCATTGAATGTCCTTTTGTCACAAGGCGTTCTGGGGGAGCAAGGAGACCAGGAAGAGTATTTTTTGAAATAATTTTGAGGGTTAGAATCATGTCGCCTCGCTTCCTCCGGTATGTGAGAGTAGGGAGCTTCAGATGACGCAAACGCTCTTCGTATGGCACTTGTTTGAGGCCATCAACCATCTTAGTTGCTCTTATATGTACTTTTTCTAGTATTTCCCTGTCCTTCTTAAAATAGGGGGACGCCAGGGACATTCCAATCTCAAGGCGTGGACGAACCAGTGCCTTGTAGAGCTTCATAAATACTTTAGGACGCCGGCTAGAGATAGTTCTTTTAATAAGTCCAAGGGATTGGAAGGCAGAAGAAAATACAAATTTTGTATGGGTACTGAAACTCAGCCGATGATCAACAATGACTCCAAGATCTCTTTCTTCAGTAACTGCAGAGAGGGGGTTACCTTGGAGATGATACTGCTGATGTGGATTATTTTTGCCAAAATGAATGACATGACATTTTTCAGCATTAAAGGAGAGGAGCCATTTATCAGCCCAGCTTCCAAGAATATCAAGGTCCATTTGTATAGATTGGAGATCAGATGGTATAGAAGCTTTGCCAATAAGTTTTGAGTCATCAGCATAAAGTGTGAGGAGGTTCGAAAGAAGGTTTGGTGCATCATTAATATAAAAATTGAAGAGACTCTGCCCAAGGATTGTCCCCTAGGGGACGCCAGTTAACACAGTTATGGATGACAATAAATGAGGAACACCTTGAGAATCATAGACCCTGACGGCTTGTGTTCTTTCTGATAGGAAACTCTGTATCCACTGCACAGTAACACCATCAACAGCTGCTGCCTTCAGTTTGGCGATCAGGAATTCATGACATACCCTATTGAAAGCTTTTGAGAGGTCCATGAGCAGCATATGAACAGGAAATCCTCAATCCAGCAGTGATGTTACATACTCGTATGTCTGTATTAGGTTAGTGTCAACGGATCTACCAGATCTGAAGCCATGTTGAGAAGGAGTTAGTATGTTGTTAGTTTCAAAGTGCTGAATGAGAGCTCTATTTACAAATCTCTCGAGCACCTTTACGACCGGAGAAGTGATGCTGATAGGACGGTAATTTTCAGCACAATCCTTGGGGTCTTTTTTTATGGATTGGCGTGACATATGACGTTTTCCAATCTGTAGGTAGCTCTCCGTTTTTTAGGGACAGCTGGAAGAATCTGCACAGAGGAGAAGCAAGGACATTTCTACACTCTTGAAGAAGCCAGTAGAGCAGGGGGTACCAGCCCAGAACGAACGCATGTGCTGCCCTTTACAATTTATTCTAACGCCGGCAGTTTATAATTTATTCAGGGACTTTCGATCCACGTAGAGGAGAGGATATCTGATAAATTGATTTGCGAAACCGAGGGGAATTTTTGATTTACGAAAAGAGAATTAAAAAACAAAGATGGCTTCTTTGATCTTAGGTCTGAGGGATAAACACTCTTTAAGTCAGATGGAAAAATAAATATTCTATATTCAAATATGACTTCATTGATCTTTAGTGTTAGGAATTAGAAATTACATCACTTGTTATCTTGGAATTATGCGGGAGTCTAAAGAGATAGAAATTCTATTTTTAAAAACGGCTTCACTGATCTTTAAGTCAGAGAGATAAATTGATATTCTAACGATACCTTAATAGTGTAGCTAGGAACATTTATGAGATGAAGAGATTAACGCGGGAAAGGGTTTCCTAGGAATTTCAAATGTGACAGCGCAGGGATGCCAAAACAAAAGGAACACGTAGAAATTATGTTTAGGGATTATTTGGGTGAAACCGTTTTAGACATTTTAGAAGATGATTTAAGCGAAACCGTTTGAGGCATTTTAGAAGATGATTTTAGGAAATGATTAGAAGATGATTTGAGGGTGAAACTCTGTGGTCGTTATAATACACAAGTTCCATTTGAACAGTGTTGTGAGGTCCCCTACCCCAGAGGACCCCCTCCTACCCCCACCCCAAAGGCCCCCCCCGGCCCCCCCACCCCATTTTTTAATATTTTTTTGCGCACTTGAGACAAAAAAGGGCCCCCACATTTCAAAAGGCTTTATTATATCTTTTCAGAACAACTACCTTTCTTAATGTCCATCCTAAACCCATTTTACAAGTTGAAGTACCCATTCTTTTCACCCACAGCTTTACTTTACAGCTTTTTGAATGACCCAACACCAAGCAATACTTTTCAAACGGCATTTCAGTACAAGTTCTTTTCTTAATGTCCCTCCTAAACCCATTTTACAAGTTGTAGTATCCCATCCTTTTCACCCACAACTTTACTATACAGCTTTTTGAATGTTCCAACACCAAGCAATACTTTTCAAAGGCATTTCAGATTAAGTTCTTTTCTTAATGTCCCCCCTAAACCCATTTTACAAGTTGAAGTACCCATCCTTTTTCACTCACAACCTTACTTTACAGCATTTTGAATGCACCAACACCATGCAGTACTTTTCAAAGGTAATTTCAGAACAAGTTCTTTTCTTAAAGTCCTTCCTAAACCCATTTTACATGTTGAAGTACCCATCTTTTACACAAACAACTTTACTTTACAGCTTTTTGAATGCCCCAACACCAACCAATACTTTTCAATCGGTATATCAGAACAAGTTCTTTTCTTAATGTCCCTCCTAAACCCATTTTACAAGTTGAAGTATCCCATCCTTTTCACCAACAACTTTAATATACAATTTTTGAATGCTCCAACACCAAGCAATACTTTTCAAAGGCATTTCAGAACAAGTTCTTTTCTTAATATCCCCCCTAAACCCATTTTACAAGTTGAAGTACCCATTCTTTTCACCCAAAACTCTACTTTACAGCTTTTTGGAAACTACAACACCAAGCAATACATTTCAAAAGGCATTTCAGAACAAGTTCTTTTCTTAATGTCCCTCTTAAAACCCATTTTACAAGTTGAAGTACCCATCCTTTTCACCCACAACTTTACTTTACAGCTTTTTGAATGCCCCAACACCAAGCAATACTTTTCAAAGCATTTCAGAACAAGTTCTTTTCTTAATGTTCCTCCTAAACCCATTTTACAAGTTGAAGTACCCATCCTTTTCACCTACAACTTTACTTTAGAGCTTTTTGAATGCCCCAACACCAAGCAATACTTTTCAAAAGCCATTCCAGAACAATTTATTTTCTTAATGTCCCTCCTAAACCCATTTTACAAGTTGAAGTACCCATCCTTTCACCCACAACTTTACTTTACAGCTTTTTGAATACCCAAACACCAAGCAATACTTTTCAAAGGGCATTTCAGAACAACTTCTTTTCTTAATGTCCGTCCTAAACCCATTTTACAAGTTGAAGTACCCATCCTTTTCACCCAAAACTTTACTTTACAGCTTTTTGAATGCCCCAACACCAAGCAATACTTTTCAAAGGCATTTCAGAACTAGTTCTTTTCTTACTGTCCCCACTAAACCAATTTTACAAGTTGGGCTAACCATCTTTTTCACCCAAAACCTTAATTTACAGTTTTTGAATACCTCAAAACCATGCAATACTTTTCAAATGGCATTTCAGAACAAGTTCTTTTCTTAATATCCCTCCTAAACCCATTTTACAAGTTGAAGTACCCATTCTTTTCACCCACAACTCTACTTTACAGCTTTTTGAATGCCACAACACCAAGCAATACTTTTCAAAGGGCATTTCAGAATAGCTTCTTTTCTTAATGACCGTCCTAAACCCATTTTAAAAATTGAAGTATCCCATCTTTTTCACCAAAAACTTTACTTTCCAGCTTATTGAATGCCCCAACACCAAGCAATACTTTTCAAAGGCATTTCAGAACAAGTTCTTTTCTTACTGTTCTTTCTAAACCATTTTACAAATTGAAGTACCCATCCTTTTCACCCACAAGTTTACTTTACAGCTTTTTGAATGCCCCAACACCTAGCCATACTTTTCAAAAGGCATTTCAGAACAAGTTCTTTTCTTAATGTCCCTCCTAAGCCCATTTTACAAGTTGAAGTACACATCCTTTTCACCCACAACTTAACAGCTTTTTGAATACCACAACACCAAGCAATACTTTTCAAAAGGCATTTCAGAACAGGTTCTTTTCTTACTATCCATCCTAAACCCATTTTACAAGTTGAAGTTACTTTTTCCCCACAAGTTTACTTTACAGCTTTTTGAATGCAGCAACACCACGCGATACTTTTCAAAGGCATTTCACAACAATTTCTTTTCTTAATGTCTCTCCTCAACCCATATTACAAGTTGAACTACCCATCCTTTTCACCCACAACTTTACTTTACAGCTTTTTGAGTGTCCCAACACCAAGCAATACATTTCAAAAGGCATTTCAGAGCAAGTTCCTCTCTTAATGTCCCTCTTAAACCCCATTTTACAAATTGAAGTACCCATCCTTTTCACCAACAACTTTACTTTACAGATTTTTGAATACCCCAACACTAAGCAATACTTTTCAAAAGGTATTTCAGTACAAGTTATTTTCTTAATGTCCCTCCTAAACCGATTTTACAAGTTGAAGTATCCCATCCTTTTCACCCACAACTTTAATATACAGCTTTTTGAATGCTTCAACACCAAGCAATACTTTTCAAAGGCATTTCAGAACAATTTCATTTCTTAATGTCCCCCCTAAACCCATTTTACAAGTTGAAGTACCCATCCTTTTCACCCAAAACTTTACTTTACATCTTTTTGAATGCTCCAACACCAAGCAATACTTTTCAAAAGGCATTTCAGAATAACTTCTTTTCTTAATGTCCATCCTAAACCCATTTTACAAGTTGAAGTACCCATCCTTTTCACCCACAACTATACTTTACAGCTTTTTGAATGCCACAACACCAAGCAATACTTTTCAAAAGGCATTTCAGAACAATTTCTTTTCTTAATGTCCCTGTTAAACCCCATTTTACAAGTTGAAGTACCCATCCTTTTCACCCACAACTTTACTTTACAGCTTTTTGAATGCACCAACACCAAGCAATATTTTTCAAAAGGCATTTCAGAACAAGTTCTTTTCTTAATTTCCTTACTAAACCCATTTTACAAGTTGAAGTATCCATTTTTTTTACCCACAGATTTACTTTACAGCTTTTTGAATGCACCAACACCAAGCAATACTTTTCAAACTGCATTTCAGAAAAAGTTCTTTTCTTAATGTCCCTCCTAAACCCATTTTACAAGTTGAAGTACCCATCCTTTCACCCACAACTTTACTTTACAGCTTTTTGAATACCCCAACACCAAGCAATACTTTTCAAAGGGCATTTCAGAACAGCTTCTTTTCTTAATGTCCATCCTAAACCCATTTTACAAGTCGAAGTACCCATTCTTTTCACCCACAACTTTACTTTACAGCTTTTTGAATGCTCCAACACCAAGCAATACATTTCAAAAGGCATTTCAGAACAACTTCTTTTCTTAATGTCCCTCCTAAACCCATTTTACAACTTGAAGTACCCATCCTTTTCACCCACAACTCTACTTTACAGCTTTTTGAATGCCACAACACCAAGCAATACTTTTCAAAAGGCATTTCAGAACAACTTCTTTTCTTAGTGTCCCTCCTAAACCCATTTTACAAATGGAAGTACCCATCCTTTTCACCCACAACTTTACTCTACAGCTTTTTGAATGCTCCAACACCAAGCAATACTTTTCAAACGGCATTTCAGAACAAGTTCTTTTCTTAATTCCATCCTAAACCCATTTTACAAGTTGAGGTACCCATCCTTTTCACCCACAACTTTACTGTACATCTTTTTGAATGCCCCAACACCAAGCAATAATTTTCAAAGGCATTTCAGAACAAGTTCTTTTCTTAGTGTCCCTCCTAAACCCATTTTACAAATGGAAGTACCCATCCTTTTCACCCACAACTTTACTTTACATCTTTTTGAATGCTCCAACACATAGCAATACATTTCAAAAGGCATTTCAGAACAACTTCTTTTCTTAATATCCCTCCTAAACCCATTTTACAAGTTGAAGTACCCATCCTTTTCACCCACAACTCTACTTTACAGCTTTTTGAATGCCACAACACCAAGCAATACTTTTCAAAAGGCATTTCAGAACAACTTCTTTTCTTAATGTCCCTTCTAAACCCATTTTACAAATTGAAGTACCCATCCTTTTCACCCAAAACTTTACTTTACAGCTTTTTGAATCCTCCAACACCAAGCAATACTTTTCAAAAGGTCTTTCAGAATAAGTTCTTTTCCTAATGTCCATCCTAAACCCATTTTACAAGTTGAAGTACCCATCCTTTTCACCCACAACTTTACTGTACAGCTTTTTGAATGCCCCAACACCAAGCAATACTTTTCAAAAGGCATTTCACAACAAGTCCTTTTCTTAATATCCCTCCTAAGCCCATTTTACAAATTGAAGTACCCATCCTTTTTACCCACAACTTTACTTTACATATTTGAATGCTCCAACACCAAGCAATACTTTTCAAACGGCATTTCAGAACAAGTTCTTTTCTTAATGTCCCTCCTAAACCCATTTTACAAGTTGAAGTAACCCATCCTTTTCACCCACAACATTACTATACTGCTTTTTTTAATGCTCCAACACCAAGCAATACTTTTCAAAAGGCATTTCAGAACAAGTTATTTTCTTAATGTCCTTCCTAAACCAATTTTACAAGTTGAAGTATCCCATCCTTTTCACCCACAACTTTACTTTATAGCTTTTTGAATGCCCCAACACCAAGCAATACTTTTCAAAAGGCATTACAGAACAAGTTCTTTTCTTAATGTCCCTACTAAACCCATTTTACAAGTTGAAGTACCCATCTTTTACCCCCAGAACTTTACTTTACAGCTTTTTGAATGCCCCAACACCAAGCAATACTTTTCAAAAAACATTTAAGAACAAGTTCTTTTCTTAATGTCCCTCCTAAACCCATTTCACAAGTTGAAGTACCCATCCTTTTCACCACAACTTTACTTTACAACTTTTTGCACACCACAATATCATGCAAGGTTCCACTTCAGTTCAGATTTTTCTCAAAGAGATGAAAAAAATTTAAATACTGTTTCAAATTTTTCATAAAAGATAGAAAATTTCCAATTATCTTCGGAATTTTATTCAAAAATTTAGAGTTCAATTCTAATTTATCTAGAGAAAATAAAAAACTTCCACTTCAGTTCTTAATTTCACAAAGACACAAGGAAATTTAAAGTTCGATTTGAAATTTTTCCTTAGAAGATAGAAAAAGTTACAGCGTAGTTTTGAATATTTTCCTGGAAGATCAAAAGTTCTACTTCAGTATTAAGTTTTATGAATGAATTGAAGAAAAGTTCAACTTACACCCTTAATTGTCCAAATGAAAACAGAAATTAGTTAGTGCTTAATTCTATTTTTCCAAATCATGTAAAAAGGTTCCTCTTCAGTTCAGATGTTTCTCAAAGAGATGACAAAATTTAAAGTACTGTTCCAAATTTTTCTTAGAACATAAAAAAGTTCAAGTTCTTTTCTGGATTTTACCAAGGAAAGAACTTCAATTCTAATTTCTCCAGAGAAAATAAAAACCTTCCACTTCAATTCTTTATTTCACAAAGACACAAGAAAATTTAAAGTTCTATTCTAACTTTTTCCATAGAAGATAGAAAAGTTATACCTTAGTTGTAAATATTTTCCCGGAAGATAAAAAGTTCTACTTAAATTTTACATTTTCTCAACGAAGTGAAGAAAAGTTCAAGCTCTCTTCTGAATTTTCACAAAGAAAAAGGAATTAGTTATTGATCAATTCTATTTTTTCTAATAATATAAAAAGGTTCCACTTCAGTTCAGATTTTTCCCCAAAGACATAAATTTAAAATTCTCCTCCAAATTTTTTGTAGAAGATAGAAAAAGTTATACATTGATCGTGAATATTTCACTATGAAGAAAAGGAGCTCCACTTTGATTCTGATATTTTTCCCAAAGACATAAAAAAATTTAAAATAACGTTCTAAATTTTAGCTTTGAAGATAGGAAACGTTATTCTATGATTGTGAATATTTTGCAGGCAGATACAAAGCTTTATTTTATATCTAATTTTCTCTTTGATGCGAAGGAAATTTTAAGTTCTTATCCTAAGTATCCCTATTAAAGGAAATGTTACTGGTCCATTCTATTTTTTCAATAAAAAATAAAAATTATCTACTTCAGTTCAGATTTTTCTCAAAGAGATGGAAAAATTTAAATTACTGTTCTAAATTTTTCATAGAAGATAGAAAAAGTTCTACTTTGATCATGAAAAGTTAACTCAATTCTGATTTTTATTAAAGAACTTACAGTTCAATTCTAATTTCTCCAGAGAAAAATAAAAATCTTCCACTTCAGTTCTTAACTTCACAAAGACACAAAGAAATTTAAAGTTCTCTTCTGAATTTTCTTAGTGAAAAGAAAAAAGTTATAGTTCAATTCTAATTTTTTTCAAAGAAAATAAAAAATCTCCAACTTTTTAATAAACATTCTAAGCGCTTAACATGCTAACGTTTCCTAAGATAATAGAAATATAACAAAGTAATGCATAAAATATTTTATTGAAGTAACAACATGTAATAACAACATAAAGATATGTCGCAGACATTATTTTACATTATTAAGATCCTTGAACAACACTGAACATTCTGAATCTGCTCCATAAAATAATTTATCGAGCTCTCTCTCTCTTGAAACTCGAGTTACTAACCTGTCTTAACTAATAACCACTAGAATAGTCATTCATTCATTTTGAGTCATGTACGATTACCACTGGGATGTCACCTACTGATTCAATACACGTTTCATCCTAGGTATTATTTGATTCATTGACTATATGATCAATAGTAGTAATGCTCACTTGTGCTTCATTTTCCAATCAATTTGTCATTATATTCATTAGTGATATTGTCTGCCAATGCGCTTTTTATTTTACCGGCAATTTCACTGTCTATTATCACATTATTTTTACAGAGGCAACAGTTCTGGCACATTGACAAGATATGATTTATAATATTGGTGCAAAAGTAGGGCTTTTTTTTACTGTCTGATTTAATTCGAACGCTAAAACCGGAACGATAATAATAATATCTGTCAACGGGTAACATGTTACCAGAACCACTAGCTAGAAGTTGCCCCTCTTCATCAACTATTATTTTTGAGTTGACATTTTCTTTCAGTACTAACTTTCTGGAAATGATACTTTCACATATCCACCTTTTGAATGATTAAAATTCTTGACTACTCCAAACGAATTTAACTCCTCACTGTCATGACAACGTAGGCACACATCCTAATAAGATCTCCACTACTACTTGTTCCATAGTTCAAATATATATCTTTGTCAGCATTCAAGGCAACAATGGTATAACTTTTCTATCTTCTATAGAAAAAGTTAGAATAGAACTTTAAATTTCTTTGTGTCCTTGTGAAATAAAGAATTGAAGTGGAAGATTTTTATTTTCTCTGGAGAAATTAGAATTGAAGTGTTTTTAAAAAATTTTAAGTTTAAAAGTTAAGTTTTTAAGTTTTAAGTTTTTAAGTTTAAAAGTGAAGTGGTTTAAAAAATTTGCAACAGTATTTTAAATTTTTTCATCTCTTTGAGAAAAATCTGAACTGAAGTGTAACCTTTTTACATTAGTTGGAAAAATGGAATTGAGTAATAGCTAATTTCTTTTTTCATTGGGAAAATTTAGACTATAGCTTGCACGTTTTTCCAATTCGTTGATAAAACTTAATACAGAAGTAGCATTTTTTATTTTCTGGGAAAAAATTCAAAAATCTGGTAAAAATTTTTTTATCTTCTACGGAAAAATTTCAAATAGAACTTTAAATTTCCTTGTGTCTGTGAAATTAAGAACTGAAGTGGAATATTTTTATTTTCTCTGGAGAAATTAGAATTGAACTGTAAATACTTTAATAAAATTCAGAAGACAATTTGAACTTTCCATCTTTTATGAAAAATTTGAAACAATATTTTAAATTTTTTCATCTCTTTGAGAAAAATCTGAACTGAAGTGGAATCTTGCATGATATTGTGGTGTGCAAAAGTTGCAAAGTAAAGTTATGGTGAAAAGGATGGGTACTTCAACTTGTGAAATGGGTTTAGGAGGGATATTAAGAAAAGAACTAGTTCTGAAATGTTTTTTGAAAAGTATTGCTTGGTGTTGGGGCATTCAAAAAGCTGTAAAGTAAAGTTCTGGGTGGAAAAGATGGGTACTTCAACTTGTAAAATGGGTTTAGGAGGGACATTAAGAAAAAAAATTGTAAAGTAAAGTTTTTGTGAAAAGGATGGGTACTTCAACTTGTAAAATGGACCTGGGAGAGACGTTAGGAAATTAAAAGGTCCTGAAATGCCTTTTGAAAAGTATTGCTAGGTGTTGGGGCATTCAAAAAGCTGTAAAGTAAAGTTGTGGGTGAAAAGGATGGGTACTTCAACTATAAAATGGGTTTAGAAGGGACATTAAGAAAAGAACTTGTTCTGAAATGCCTTTGAAATGTATTGCTTGGTGTTGGGGAATTCAAAAAGCTGTAAAGTAAAGTTTTGGGGGAAAAGAATGGGTACTTCAACTTGTAAAATTGGTTTAGGATGGACATTAAGAAAAGAAGCTATTCTGAAATGCCCTTTGAAAAGTATTGCTTGGTGTTGGGGTATTCAAAAAGCTGTAAAGTAAAGTTGTGGGTGAAAGGATGGGTACTTAAACTTGTAAAATGAGTTTAGAAGTGACATTAAGTAAGTAACTTTTTGAGATATTCCTTTTGAGTTGTGTTTCTTTTTTTTTGGTAATTCAAAAAGCTGTTCAGTAGAGCTTGTTGGAAAAATGAAGGTTAACTCAACTTGTAAAATGGATTTATGATTGATATTAAAAAAATACCTAGATTTGAAAAACCTTTAGAAATGTTTAGATTGGTATTGGGAATTTAAAAAGATTTAATGTAAGTTTTGTGTATAAAGGATGGGTACTTCAATTTGTAAAATGGGGTTTAAGAGGGACATTCAGAAATGAAGTTATTCTGAAATGCCTTTTGAAAAGTATTGCTTACTGTTGTGGCATCCAAAAAGCTGTAAAGTAGAGTTGTGGGTGAAAAGGATGGGTACTTCTACTTGTAAAATGGGTTTAGGATGGACATTAAGAAAAGAACTTGTTCTGAATTTCCTTTTGAAAAGTATTGCTTGGTGTTGGAGCATTCAAAAAGATGTAAAGTAAAGTTGTGATTGAAAAGGATGGGTGCTTCAACTTGTAAAATGGGTTTAGGGGGATATTAAGAAAAGAACTTGTTCTGAAATGCCTTTGAAAAGTATTGCTTGGTGTTGGGGCATTCAAAAAGCTGTAAAGTAAAGTTGTGGGGGAAAAGGATGGGATACTTCAACTTGTAAAATGGGTTTAGGAGGGACATTAAGAAAAAAACTTGTTCTGAAATGCCTTTGAAAAGTATTGCTTGGTGTTGGGGCATTCAAAAAGCTGTAAAGTAAAGTTGTGGGTGAAAAGGATGGGTACTTCAACTTGTAAAATGGGGTTTAAGAGGGAAATTAAGAAAAGAACTTGTTCTGAAGTGCTTTTTGTAAAGTATTGTAGGATGTTAGAGCATTCAAAAAGCTGTATAGTAAAGTTGTGGGTGAAAAGGATGGGAACTTCAGCTTGTAAATTGGGTTTATGGATGTCAGAAGAAAAATAACTGACTCTGAAATGCCTTTGGAAAGGATTTCTTGGTTTTGGGGAATTCAAAAAGCTGTAAAGTAAAGTTGTGGAGGAAAAGGTTGGGATACTACAACTTGTAAAATGGGTTAGGAGGGACATTAAGAAAATAACTTTTTCTGAAATACCACTTGAAAAGTATTGCTTGGTGTTGGGGGATTCAAAAAGTTGTAAAGTAAAGTTATGGGAACTTCATCTTGTAAAATAGGCTTAGGAAGTATATAAACAATATAAGTTGTTGAGAAATGCCCTTTGTAAAGTATTACTTGGTGTTGGGGCATTCAAAAAGCTTTAAAGTAAAGTTTTGGGTGAAAAGGATGGGAACTTCAATTTGTAAAAAGGGCTTAGGGGGGACATTAAGAAAAGAACTTGTTCTGAAATGCCTTTGAAAAGTATTGCTTGGTGTTGGAGCATTCAAAAAGCTGTAAAGTAAAGTTGTGGGTGAAAAGGATGGGATACTACAACTTGTAAAATGGGTTTAGGAGGGACATTAAGAAAATAACTTGTACTGAAATGCCTTTTGAAAAGTATTGCTTGGTGTTGGGGCATTCAAAAAGCTGTAAAGTAAAGTTGTGGGTGAAAAGGATGGGTACTTCAACTTGTAAAATGGAGGTTTAAGAGGGACATTAAGAAAAGAACTTGTTCTGAAAAGATATAATAAAGCGTTTTGAAATGTGGGGGCCCTTCTTTGTCTCAAGTGCGCAAAAAAGTATTAAAACAATGGGTTGGGGGGTCGGGGGGGCCTTTGGGGTTTGGGTAGGATGGGGTCCTCTGGGGTAGGGGACCTCACAACACTGTTCAAATGGAACTTGTGTATTATAACGACCACAGAGTTTCACCCTCAAATCATCTTCTAAACCATCTTCTAAAATGCCTCAAATGGTTTTGCTTAAATCATCTTCTAAAATGTCTAAAACGGTTTCGCCCAAATAATCCCTAAACATAATTTCTACGTATTCCTTTTGTTTTGGCATCCCTTCGCTGTCACATTTGAAATTCCTAGGAAACCCTTTCCCGCGGTAATCTCTTCATCTCATAAATGTCCCTAGCTACACTATGAAGGTTTCGTTAGAATATCAATTGATCTCTCTGACTTAAAGATCAGTGAAGCCGTATTTAAAAATAGAATTTCTATCTCTTTAGACTCCCGCATAATTCCAAGATAACAAGTGATGTCATTTCTATTTCCTGACACTAAAGATCAACGAAGCCTTATTTAAAAATAGAATATTAATTTTTCTCTCTGACCTAAAGAGCGTTTATCCCTCAGACCTAAGATCAAAGAAGCCATACTTGTTTCTTTATTCCCCTTTTCGTAAATCAATAATTCCCCTCGATTATGCAAATCAAGTTTTGGAAATTCTCTCCCCTACGTGGATCGATAATCCTTGAATAAATTATAACCTGTCAGCGTTAGACTTAATTGTAGATGGCAGCACATGTGTTCGTTTCGGGCTGGTACCCCCTTCTCTGCTGAAGCCCTGGGTGTAACCCGTCAGGTCCTTTGGACTTGTTAACATCGATTTTATCGAGGCTAGATAAGACAATTTCTTCAGTAACTAACAGGCTAGGCATTGGGGTAGATACAGAATGTGATGGTGCTGCAGGGATGGCTGGACAAGACTGGGTGGTGAAAGCGGAGGCAAACTGGACATTTAGTAAATTAGCTTTATCTATTGGCAATGAGTGTGTTACCCTATTATACTTGAGGTCAGGAATGGTGTGACGGTTAGGACTTTTAGCAGAAATATGCCTCCAGAAGGATTTGGGGTTTGCCTTGATATCAGTGGCAAGCTTCTCCTCATATTCAGACTTCAGTTTCCTAACTGAGTCCGAGACGAGATTCCGAGCCTTCGCATACATTAGCCAATTTTCCTGTGTTTTTTTTTCTTTTTGTACCTTTTCCAAGCTCTGGCTTTCCTGTTGATAGTCCTTGTTGTATCCTTTGTGATAAATGGAAGTGTTTTTGGTTGTCTTCGATAAATAACACGAGAGTGCTTCTTTTCTGTTGACAGGAGAGTTTCCTTGACATTCAACCATGACGTGTTGATATCAGAAGTAATGAGCTGTGACCAATTAATTGATACCAATTCCCGCTGTATTTCATGATAGTTAATAAAAGTTTGAGGACGCAAGTTAGTTTGAAGACGACTATTCATAGACAGCACAGAGAGGATAACTGAGTGGTCACTGTTACCAACTGGAGGAAGAAATTCATTTCTGATGAGAGAGTCCGGGTCACTCAGAATGTTTTACAATTGCCCTCTCCCTTCCCAGGGATAACTAAATTTGGAACAGGTAACTGAGTCAAAAAGGAGCACGTTAAACCAAAATATACCGTAAAATTTTATTGAACCAATACATCTTCAAATGCACAATATTGTACAGCATGGAACAAATATATAGGTCCGAGATTAACTTGACGTTTTTTACCGAGCGTTTGTTTTACCTGTCTTCCCAGGCCATTTATGACCTCCAATTTGCACTTTTTTTGTGATATACCCTCTGCAAGCACACTCTCTCATCAGCAGTCATCAGCGGTAAAAAAAAAAAAAAGAATAAAAAAAATACGAGTTGGTACGCTTCTATTCAGTTCGATAGGCAACCATCTCGGCGTAGGAGTTAAAGCTGTGTTGCCACACTTAGTAAAAGTTTACTAAATTTAGTAAAAACGGACCCGAGTTAGTACATTTAGTAAATCAAGCTCAAATTTAGTAAATTTTGAATATTTTTGAAATTTAGTAAGTTTTGTAGTAAGTTTACCAGAAATATCAAAAAAAAAGTTTAATGATTTTTGTGCCAAGTTTCATTCTGTTGAGCAAAATTGAACACTTTCCTCTGTCTGAATTGATA
The DNA here is from genome assembly GCF_049724085.1 of Artemia sp. Qi Xiang Cuo. Lineage (NCBI taxonomy): Eukaryota > Metazoa > Arthropoda > Branchiopoda > Anostraca > Artemiidae > Artemia > Artemia sp. Qi Xiang Cuo. Next base: position 41,844,281 of record NC_142814.1, on the reverse strand, counting down.
TGTTTTATTCTATGGCTTCATTTTCAGTCCCTTAGCCCTCTTAATAAGCATCCAGTATATCGCGTGAAGCTTTTAAAACTCGAAGTTTTAACACAACCAACAAATTTCGTTTATTGAGGAAATAATTCTCCAGTCAGTAATTTATTTTTAAGCACAGTTTTGAAAACAGTGATAGGTGTTCGAAGCACAAGAGTGCGTGGTCAGTTTTTGTTCTTTGTGAATTTGTGTTGCAGCTGTGCTGTCTCCCCCATTCATCTGTTGAGTCAGAACGGAAGTTTTCAGTTTTGTCAAACATGGAGACAAAGCTTTGGAATAGGCTAAAGACGGAAACTATTGCTGCGATGATGCAAACGAAATAAAACACAGCATCACGGAATAAATAATCAATTGCCATTAAAATAGCAGGCAATTAAACTTTCTGTATCCAGTCAAATATTAATTAGTAAGCTCTGTTACGTTTTAAATCCTAGCAGCCTTTTTTTCTTGTTCCCCAGACGTTGTTTATGATCCAAAGTATTTCTATAAGTGTTCTTGGAGCTTGGAAAGTTTTTTTTTCTAGGGGAAGAGGAGAAATTCTTGGGTCCTTTTAAGCTTAAATCTTTCTCCAAATCAGTATTTAAGCAGTAACTCTTTATTATGGTGTAATCTCTTTTGCCACTGAAAAATTAAACTGAAAATCAAAGTTTAGCTAGCTTAACCCTTCCCCCCTCCAACTACATATAGAAAGTCATAAAATAAAAACTATTGGTATGATTCAAACACCCATGAAAGAGAAACCGCTTCTTAAAACCATACATTGCCTAAAAACCAACCGTTTGTGGTAACGAACTGTAAGTAGCCTAAGAAGCGACTCGGTCCAATAGTAACAAAAACTAAAGTCGAAATTTTGATAACAATAAATGCATCAAAAGGATTGGAATTTTAAGCTGATTCAAAATATTTAAAATTCATTAAGATTAATCTTACACGTCGAAAGCTACGAGCGTGAGTTCGCGTGATTTTGAAAAATGGGCAAAAACCCCAAAAAAGTCAAAATTCCAATCAAAATTTGTAGACATCTATTTTGCTCAGCATTGTTAAATGGTCCAGTAATTATGCTTTTGAGATGTCACCCCCCCCCCCCCATCCCTCAGGGTAAGGACTGTAAGCCAGGCAATGTTTTCATTGTTTACAAATATCATGCCCTGGGACAGAAGTTCTAGTGCCCTTTTTAACGAGTCAGAAGCGGTCAGAAGGCAACTAGCCCACACCCCCGCATGTCCTCTTTTCCCTAGATACATCCGACAGAAATTTTAGATAGCCATTTTGTTACAAAATAGTTCAAAGAACATATAACAACGCATCCAGGGTTGAAACAATCCCCCAGACAAGAGTTGTAAACAAGCCCTTGGACAACAGTTGTAAGTTAAGCCCCGGGAGCATATAAGGTTTTTATTCCACGGGTGGTCTGCAAACTTCAGACGGGGCTCAGTTGATGTGAAATTGAAAGTTATATTTCCTTTTTAAGATCAAACAGTGATTTTGGTACGCTCTGAACCCTAACTCCAGGACTTCACGGTGCTGCAAATTATGTTGCGATCTAGAAATTTCGAGCAACGATAATGAATCTCGGATGAACTTTTGGCGTTCGCGGATGACACTACAATGGCCTCCTGTGACACCGACATGTCAGCGTTCCAGAGTAAACTTGAGGTCATCTTAGAAGAAACTTGCATTTGGATGGATGCCAATCAATTTGTAATAAATGTTGAAAAATCTTGCGTTCTCTTCTTCTTAAGGATTTGAACTCTTCGCCCAGAAGTATTGGGAATAACGACTTCTCGAGGAACGATCAGACTACAAAAACTGGCTATGCCAGGTACCTAGGTGTACTCCTTGACGTGTACTTATCCTTCGTACATAACATCCATGCTGTGGAGCTGAAGCTCACCCGTAATCTAGGGATTATCAAGAAACTGAAACACACATTCCCTCAAAAAACCCTTCGTCTACTTTATAATGGACTTATCAAGCCTCATCTGCAGTATTTTTCGTCAATTTGGCAGTCAACATTTACATCCCACCTGAAAAGGCTTGATTCAATCCACAAACGTGCCCTGAAAATAATCGGAAATATGGACGATTTTCTTTCCTGTGAATCAATTTATCATTTATCATACTCAGTTATCGTTTTCAAATTTTTGTTCGGATTACTTCCGTAAGCATTCCACAGTCTATTTCAGTTGATATCGGAACAACATCGAACGAGCACGAGATCTGCCTCAAACCTTTTGGTGAAACGAACACGTACAGTACGGTCGGATTTTGCACCGGACGTGGCGTGTGCGAAAGTGTGAAACGTGTTTCGACAAGAACTGAAATGTAGGAGCTCTTTTAAAAATAATTTGAAAAATTATCTTATTTAATTTCAAAAAATAGAGTTAATTGATAGTTGAGATTTTTTTTTTTAATTATTATCATTGTTATATTGGTTTGTTTTTTGTTTTTTTATTTATCTATTATTATTTTGTAAGGTTAAGGTAGCTGTGCTTTTGGGGAGGGAGGGGGAATCTCTTAGATAATGAATGGTATAGATGAGGGATGTGGCTGTGTTGAAGAGTAAAGCGAGAGTCGTAAAGCGTGATTGGGAAGAATCGTTATTTTTTTAAGGGACTCAATGTGCGTTTTTTTTTACATAGAGAAGTTTATTTCTGTTTATTTATTTCTATTTGTTCTAATAAAACCCGATTGAATTTAATTGAAAAGAACATACAAAAATCCAAATATAAACACCTATAATGAGTAAAACTCAAAACGACCAGAAATCAAGGGCAGCACAGCAGCACTGCTGAAATGTAGAGCGATGTGGCTACAATATATTATTTAAAAAAATTCTGAACAAGGCACTTCGCATAGAAGGAGTTGTCGTGAAAACTTCGAAATGAGCTCATTCGATTGAAAATTGAAAGTTCTAGCGCTCTTTTCAAGAGTCAAAAGTGATTGAAGGGCAACCCAGCTTATCTAGCGCTCTGCAACGTCACTTGACCTCTGGATTGTGCCTTGTGACATTCGCAAGTACTCTGATTGGCAGAAAACTCCCAAAAGAAGTGAAAATGCTGACCCTCATGTCGACTATACCTGTCGAGAGGAACTCTCGTAGGAGCCTTAAGCTCCCACAAGTATTTTTTTTTACTGTTAACATGTTTTTATGAGTTTTGTGCTTTCACACTATTTCGCTCTTTATGGATCAATATGGATATAGTAAATATTTTTTTTCCTTTTTACTATATTTGATGTTAACTGACCGCTTTGAAAGAAGTTTACTAGTCATAATAAATTTAGTTTCTGAGATTTCAAGATGGACATATTATAGGCAGAATATGGACATAATTTGGATCGTAAATACATACTTGTCGATGCTCAAGGAACTTATTCACTGACTAATAAGTTGGCAATCCTAGTAAAATATCCAACCCTAGTAGCATTATTCTAGCGCTTGAACGATTGTTACTAGTAGGAAAATCAGAAATTCAAACTTAAACTAAATTCTTTGTTGATCGTAAGGTCAATGCGATTATATTTATTCATTTTCAAAATCTCTTTAGCTATTCAAAAAACACTACATAAAACATACTTTTGAACTTCAATTATTAAATATACTATGCATGAAATTTTGTTAATTTATTCAATCTTTGTTAAGAACAATAACATAGTTTAAAACCAATAATGCTTTTTATTATAATAAAAAAAACAACTTGTGAAAACTTTAAATATAAATTGGTTGTTTTGCACGAGACAAGTTAGCAAGTTAGTAGCCCCTGGTACGGGTATTTGTTGGTCTCGTGAAAAAGGATCAGTTTATAGTTAAAGATTTGAAAAATTGTTTTTACAATTAATTTAAAGAGTATTATTGGTTTTCAAGTATGTTATCGCTTGTAATAAAGATTTTAAGAATTAAAAAAATTTAATATGTAGTATATCTAATGATTAAAACTCAAATGATGTTTTATTTAGGGTTTTTCAAGTAACTAAAAAGACTTTGAAAAGAAAGATATTAAAATGTAGACATTTCTATAGATAACTTAAAGATAATTAAGTCAATGTTATGCGATTTTTGTAGAGCTCTTATCTTGAGGTGTAGTCGTTTGTCTGACCTCTATGGTCCAAGAGCTCTGACATGAATAAATTAATCCATGCCTCAAATATATACAGCGAAATGCAGTTAGTTCAGCATAATATGTTGATAAATAGAAGGCTGTAATGAGTGATTTTCTCTATGGTTAGTTCTCAGGGCTTCCACTCTTGGATCTCAAAATTCGGGGGAAAACAAAATGCAATTTCGTTGCGAAAGTTCGGGAGCCAAAATTGGTTTTAGCTTCGGTTTCAGGCTCAAGTAGGGCTTGGATCCGCGTAGTAAATCAAACCTTTTACAGAGTAGGTTTTAGAGCACGGGATTGGAAACCATAGCTGAAAACACTTATTCCGGCAAAAACTTCAAATTGTAAAAAAAAAAAAAAAATAATGAACTGTAAATACCAGTAGCAGTTTTTCATTAAGTCATTAATCGCAGCAATTCATTAATAATATTCCAAAACAAATATTGTTTGCGGTTTCTAAATGTGTAAATTAAATAGACAAAATTCAACTTATAAGTATGGGGAAACATTACAACTTAAGGCAAACAAGAACTAAATTAAACAAGTAAATTTAAACTTAAATTAAAAGGGAATTTTGACTACTATTGACACATTATTGGTTTTTCATGCTGATTCTAAGATTTTAGGTGCTTACCCGCCGGAAACTCCCCCCATGGAAAAAACCGGAAAGTACCCCTACTCCTCACAAAAAATACCCCTGCAGAAAATACTATCCCGCTGAAAAAAAACCCGCGGAAAGTACCCCCGAGGAAAATACCCTCCGCAGAGAGTACCCCCGCGGTAAATACCACCGGAAAATACCCCCCCCCCCCGGCTGAAAATACCCCGTCAACACATACATTTGTTTTATTGTTTGTTTCTCCTATGTTTTCCGTTCTTTTGGTTACCTCATAATTACTATATAGTCACCGATTAGCCCCCCACCAGAAAAAAATTAGCCCCCCCCCCCCCAGAAAAAATCCTTCCTGAAAATGTCTGTATACTTCCCAATAACAAATACTATATATGAACATCGGGCAAAGTTCATAACTTGCAGCCCTTCCCCTGGGAACTGTGGGGGATTAAGTCATCCTAAAAGACATATTTATTAAATTTTTGACTATGTTGAACAAAATGGCCATCTCAAAATTTTAATTGGGTGACTTGGGGAAAAAAATTATCGTGGGTGGGGGCCAAGTTGCCCTTCAATTTTTTGGTCACTTAAAAAGGGCACTAGAACTTTTAGTTTCTAGTTTGTTAAGCCCTCTTCAAATATTCTCGGACAACTGGATCGATACGATCGCCCCTGGGAAAAAAAAAACAAAAAGCACCAACAAATAAAGATACATCCCTGATCCTTCTTATGACAAAAAATACAAAAATCCACATTTTTGCAGGTAAAAAACTTCCACAATAGTAGAACCCTATCAGAAGGTCATGACCCCACACCATCTATGGGCTTAGACCCACGTGGTTCTGTCGGTATTTTTAATGCTGACGGGAGTCCTAATAAGGGCATAGCCTCACTAGGGAGACTGATTACGTAATGGGGTCAATGACCTCTTTTTCCAAGATCGATTTATTTGATGTTTCTATGTGTAATAACTCGGGGACGAAGGTTGCACAGGCGCATTGAATTCTAACGGGAACAATGTTATTGATCTGGGACTCGAGGGGGAAGTGAATTTCCGTGGATTTACATAATCGCTAGGGGAAATTATTTATTCACGAAGGGGGGAATTAAGAAACAAACATGGCTTCATTGTTGTTCGGTTAGCTTAACCTGAGAACTTGATTTACATAATCGCTAGGGGAAATTATTGATTCACGAAGGGGAGAATTAAGAAACATTAATGTTTCTTTAATCTTAGGTCTGAGGGATAAACATTCTTTAGGACAGAGAGAAAAATTAATATTCTATTTTTAAATAGGGCTTCATTGATCTTTAGTGTCAGGAATTATAATTGACGAAGGGGAGAATTAAGAAACATTAAGTCTTCTTTAATCTTAGGTCTTAGTGATAAACGTTCTTTATGTCATAGAGAAAAATTAATATTCTATTTTTAAATAGGGCTTCATTGATCTTTAGTGTCAGGAATTATAATTGACATCACTTGTTATCTTGGAATTATGCGGGAGTCTAAAGAGATAGAAATTCTATTATTAAATACGGCTTCACGGAGCTTTAAGTCGAAGAGATAAATTGATATTCTAACAAAACCCTAATAGTTTAGCTAGGAAAATTTATGAGATGAAAAGATTAACGTAGGAAAGGGTTTCCTAGAAATTTGAAATGCGTTAGCGCAGAGATGCCAAACAAAAGGAACACGCTGAAATTACGTTTAGGGATTATTTCGGCGAAACCGTTAGAGACATTTTAAAAGATGATTTTAGAAGAGAATTTGAAGGTGAAACTCTGTGGTCGTTATAATACACAAGTTCCATTTGAACAGTGTTGTGAGGTCCTCTACCCCAACCCCAAAGGGTTCCGATCCCCACCCCAACCCCGAAGGAAGCCCCCGGTACTCAAAGGCCCCCCCAAGCTCCCATAGAGCCCCAGCCCCCCAAACGCCCTCCTCAGACCCTCAAAGGCCCTCCTCTGGTCCTCAAAGGGCCCCCGGCTCCCCAAAGGGCACCCCCGGGCCCCCCCAAGGCCCATCGAGCTCCCAAAGGACCAACGGGGTCCCAAAGGCCCTCCACCGGTCCCCAAATGTCCTCCAGGCCCCCAACTGTCCCCCCGGACCCCAAAGGCCCTCCCCGGCCCCCCACAGGGCCAACCGGCTCCCAAAGGACCAATCGGTCCTCAAGGGTCACCCAGACTCCCAAGGGCCCCCCCTGTGCCCCCCAGTTCCTACCCCCGGCCTCAAAGGTCCCCCCCCGGGCGCCCCAAGCGCCACCCGCGCCCCCCCAGGTCGAGTTCAATTTAAAAATTTATAAACCAAGTGAACAACAGTTAAAGTTCTCTTCTGAACTTTACCAAAGAACACACTTCAATTCTAATTTCTCCAGAGAAAACAAAAATCTTCCACTTCAGTTCTTTATTTCACAAAGACATAAAGAAATTTAAAGTTCAATTCTAATTTTTCGATGGAAGATAGAAAAAATATTACCATACTTGTGAATATTTTCACGGAAGATAAAAAGTTCTAGTTCAATTTAAAATTTTCTCAACGAAGTTAAGGAAAGTTCAAGT